>NW_027263060.1:97500-165238 GCF_902827115.2 Pseudochaenichthys georgianus | reverse complement strand
GTCAGGGGACTCTACCCGCCTTTTGGAACACTATTTTGGGATACAATTTATCCATTTTCACCCTTTTCTCTGGTTCTTCCAAAAGTTGACTTAAACTTTTTCCCACCCTGGAGAAAGGTATGGGGAGTTGTCAGGGGACTCTACCTGCCTTTTTGGAACACTATTTTCGGATACAATTTATCCATTTTCACCCTTTTCTCTGGTTCTTCCAAAAGTTGACTTAAACTTTTTCCCACCCTGGAGAAGGTATGGGGAGTTGTCAGGGGACTCTACCCGCCTTATGGAACACTATTTGGGGTACTTTTTTCCCATTTCACCCCTTTTTTCTGGTTCTCTGGTTGTGGCGGCCTCGCCCTGGCCGTCCACCCTCTGGGTACCTGACTCCCCTGCCTCCTCCGGGGGGCAGTTGAGAGGGGTTCAATGCCTCCCCGGAGGATACTGTTATCCCGGCAACCCGCCAGCAGATGAAAAGACCCACCCCTCCGCCTCTCCACCTCTTCTGAGGGACGAGGGAACCGCGCGGGGGTCTGCTGGAGGCTACTGCCGGGTGCTCCGTCCTGCGCCTCACCGGGACCCTGACTCCAGCGCGGTGTGGCGGCCTCGTTCTGGCCGTCCACCCTCTGGGTACCTGACTCCCCTGCCTCCTCCGGGGGGCAGTTGAGAGGGGTTCAATGCCTCCCGGAGGATACTGTTATCCCGGCAACCCGCCAGCAGATGAAAAGACCCACCCCTCCGCCTCTCCACCTCTTCTGAGGGACGAGGGAACCGCGCGGGGGTCTGCTGGAGGCTACTGCCGGGTGCTCCGTCCTGCGCCTCACCGGGACCCTGACTCCAGCGCTGTGTGGCGGCCTCGCCCTGGCCGTCCACCGTGCGCCCTCTGGGTCGTACCCGAAACTGTCGGGTATCCTTTGGGAGAATCAGACTCTGGAGGAACGTGAGGGGAGATTACAGGGATCTCTGCCCGCCTAACGAGTGCCTAAATGGGACACCGCACCATGATGCAAATGAAAACAAACACTGATTTGAAAATAAGCTGAGTGCGTCTTTCGTGAGTCTTTTCACGCTTCCTTCTTTTTTACCCACGATTCTGGTGACATTTCCCGGTACCGAAATGCTCAAGAATACAGGTCGGATGGCGGTCCGTTGTCCGATCTGCAATAGCTCCTACCGTGCCCTGAGCAAGCACCTACAGAGGAACCATGGTGTGCGTAACTTGGATGAAAGAAAAATTCTGCTGTTGTTGGCCAACGGACGGACCAACATTAGGCTCCATCCCTGTACCATTCTGGGATGCGAGTACCACGGCACAAGGCTGGATCGCCACTTGGCCAGAGACCATGTTGAGCTGGCCCGGGAGGAACTACATGTGGTTCAAAATCAAATGAAAATGACAGTGGCCAAGAAGGAGCTTTATGAACTCCGAATGACAAACCCCACCATAGAAATGATTACCGCTTGGGCTGTTGACACGGTGGCAGACGACGATATACTGTCACAACCTCCACCCTTGTCCCCGGTGAATGAATGTGACAACCCGGACTGCAAAGAATGGAGGCTGGAGGCTAACGCAGTGAGGGCTCAGCGAGACATATATGCTGCTGAGGTGAAATCCCTGCGCTGCAAGTTGCAGCAGAGGATAAAGGACAAGCGACAGAGGATGGATCAGCGGGCCGGGGACATGCCCGCGTTCGATGGGGAGGAACGAGAGCGGGTCATTCTGAAGAAACGACCCCGACCAGAGTCGACACCAACGAGGCTGTCCAAGTCGAAAGGTCCCTCCTGCAGCAAGTCTCCCATTCCTGCCTGCAGCACGTCTCCCATTCCCGCCTGCAGCACGTCTCCCATTCCCGCCTGCAGCAAGTCCCCCACTGGCTCTCACACCCATTCATCCAGCTCCTCAGAGCCTGCATCCATCCATACCGAGGCCTCGTCAACCTCCCCTCCCATAAATTCCCCCTGGTTCCGGGGCAGGGGCCGGGGAAATATAATGCGGGACATAACATTCCCACGGATCATGGGTAAGTGTTTTGGCTATGTGACACATGCAGTTTCTGTAACACATCATGTGTTGTCATTAAAGTACTGTTTATATTTCACAGAGGAGTATCTGCAAGGATACCGGGAGCATTATGCAGGTATCGACCCACCAGTGAGGCTCCAGGAAAACACAGTCTCCAAACTAAGCAGAGTGAAGTCGTTCCTCAGTTTCATGGCACACGGTTTCAATCGCCTGTCTGACTGGCTCTTTTTGAGGGATCTCAAGAGGATACGCGGGTGGTCCCGGAGCCTGATGAAGTCAAGCCTTCAGGTCACGACCTCCGACTTCTACATCAAGAATATATCACACTTTCTCAAGTACATGGCCGACACACCGTGCAAGGGGAGCAGGCTCAGCCAAACCGACATGATTTTAATCAAACGGGAAGTAGTTGCCATCCTGAAGTCCCTGAAGAGAAAAGTACTTATCCACCAGATGCAAGTGAAGCGTGACAAGATGGAAGGTCTGCCGAGCCACAACGACCTAATGACATGCTTGACTTCGACCACCACTCGCATCCCTCAGCTCCTGGATGTGATGGCCAGCAATCCGACTACCGCGACCCGGACACTGCTCTATGGGTATATGACTCTTCATTGGAGCTGCATTTATGGCCACCGTCCGGGGGTCTACTCCAACATGACCAACGCCGAGGTCCGAAAGGCGGATACAACTGGCACTGCCTTCGGCTACCTGGTTCATGTGAGTGCTATTAATCAATGTATTTATTCTGGCAGTTATATGCATGATTGACATTGTATTGACACTCTCTATCTCTGTCATAACAGGTAAGTAACCACAAGACGGTCAACGCGTTCGGGGAGGCGCAGCTGTACCTCACCGCAGAAGAATTTGGATGGATGAAGAGGTGGCTGGAAATTAAGGGTACGCTGACCTGCACCCAGAGCCGTTACTTTCTGTACACAGAGGGGAAGAACCCGTTCAGGAAGCTTGCCTACTCCCTGAGGTTGGCATGGGCTGATGTGGGGCTCCGCAGTCCCATTAACTTCACCGACCTCCGCACAGTCCACGCCGATAATGCGAAGAGGTTTCAAGACAAAGGCAACCGCCAAAGAGTGAGTGATTTCATGTGTCACAACACTGCAACTGCGGACAAATTTTATGCGAATAATCCTTCTTTGAAGGAGGCTGCGGACATTCGGTTGCTCTTCACAGAGTCACTGCAAGCAGCGGCGGCGGCATCGACAGCAGCAGCAGCGGGAAATGAAGACACTTTTGCGGGTATTGACATCGACAGTGACAACTCTGGAGAGGAGCACAGCCCGGCTCCCTACCAAGACTCCCTACCAAGACATGTCCCGAAGAGGGACCAGTCACTGGCCGAACACAACCCCTCAGACATGGGTGAAGAGAGGGTGCCATACTCTGCCCCAACTTCACCCACTGTTGCCAGTGATCAACTTGTAAATATGCAGTGTGTTGTTGTAATCAGTCCCCTTGTAAATACATTATATCCTGTTTGAATGTATTTATTACTGTCAATATTACTGTAAATAAAGTTTGTTAAAATTACTAAGTCTTCTGTTTTTAAATCCCACTATGGGTTTTCTTCCTTTAAGATCCCCAGGGGCACGATATTCTGGTTCTGGTGGTAGCATGTAGGTGTTTAGTCCGAGTGAGGAGTGCTCAAGTGTGGGATGATTTGTAAGGTAGAAGAGGGTAAAAAAAGTTAAAGTGTGAACCTCCAGCAGGGCAGGTGGTGCTGTGAAGAAGGCCGACTATGGGTGCCGATGGGCGGACGGCAAAGCACCGCAAAGTAGACCCCCTTTAAGTGTAGCCAGG
Organism: Pseudochaenichthys georgianus; assembly: GCF_902827115.2. Lineage (NCBI taxonomy): Eukaryota > Metazoa > Chordata > Actinopteri > Perciformes > Channichthyidae > Pseudochaenichthys > Pseudochaenichthys georgianus. The sequence continues at coordinate 161,397 of NW_027263060.1, read as the reverse complement.
GGCACGAGCAAAATCCTCCATGGAGGTTGGGTGCTGCTGCTGTGAAGAAGGCCGACTATGGGTGCCGATGGGCGGACGGCAAAGCACCGCAAAGTAGACCCCCTTTAAGTGTAGCCAGGGGCACGAGCAAAATCCTCCATGGAGGTTGGGTGCTGCTGCTGTGAAGAAGGCCGACTATGGGTGCCGATGGGCGGACGGCAAAGCACCGCAAAGTAGACCCCCTTTAAGTGTAGCCAGGGGCACGAGCAAAATCCTCCATGGAGGTTGGGTGCTGCTGCTGTGAAGAAGGCCGACTATGGGTGCCGATGGGCGGACGGCAAAGCAGACCCCCTTTAAGTGTAGCCAGGGGCACGAGCAAAATCCTCCATGGAGGTTGGGTGCTGCTGTGAAGAAGGCCGACTATGGGTGCCGATGGGCGGACGGCAAAGCACCGCAAAGTAGACCCCCTTTAAGTGTAGCCAGGGGCACGAGATTCTTGAGGGTGTGATCATCTTGGTTTAGTCCGTGGGGGAGTGCTTAAGTTCGGGGGCCCGGGGACCCAAGGTGCTCGAGGTTCTGGAGGTACATGGGAGGGATCCTGGAGCTCCTCAGTCCGTGTTTTGGGGGTCTTGGAGCGGCCCCGAAGAGGTGCCTTTGTCGGTGTACCTAATGGGTAAGAAAGCCAGTCTACACAGGTCGTGAAATGTGATTGAAATGTACAGAGTGCTGTACATTTCAATCACTTTGAATGGGAGTCGTGAGGTGTGGATGAAATGGCCATATCTTCCTTAAATTCACATCAAACTCACCCAGCTTTCACACACTATTTCATGGGTAACAGAGCCATGTGCACCATGTATTTAAAGTAATGTTAGCCAGCTTTCAGACACTAATTCGTGGGTAATAAAGGCCTGTACATCTCCCTGTTTGAAAGGGCCATATCTCCCTTAAATTCACAGCAAAGTTACCCATCTTTCACACACTAATTCATGGGTAACAGAGCCATGTGCACCATGCATTTAAAGTAATGTTAGCCAGCTTTCAGACACTAATTCGTGGGGAAGAAAGTCACCCTGGTCGGGTCGTGAAATGTGATTGAAATGTACAGAGTGCTGTACATTTCAATCACTTTGAATGGGAGTCGTGAGGTGTGGATGCAATGGCCATATCTCCCTTAAATTCACAGCAAAGTTACCCATCTTTCACACACTAATTCATGGGTAACAGAGCCATGTGCACCATGCATTTAAAGTAATGTTAGCCAGCTTTCAGACACTAATTCGTGGGGAAGAAAGTCACCCTGGTCGGGTCGTGAAATGTGATTGAAATGTACAGAGTGCTGTACATTTCAATCACTTTGAATGGGAGTCGTGAGGTGTGGATGAAATGGCCATATCTTCCTTAAATTCACATCAAACTCACCCAGCTTTCACACACTATTTCATGGGTAACAGAGCCATGTGCACCATGTATTTAAAGTAATGTTAGCCAGCTTTCAGACACTAATTCGTGGGTAATAAAGGCCTGTACATCTCCCTGTTTGAAAGGGCCATATCTCCCTTAAATTCACAGCAAAGTTACCCATCTTTCACACACTATTTCATGGGTAATAAAGCCATGTGCACACTGTATTTAAAGGGCTGCAGGAACACTTTACCCGCCTTGTAAACACCTTCTCCTGGGTAAAACAATCCATGTATTTCCGCCTGCTTTCCATCAGCACCCGCCAGTCATTTCAAACGGTTTCAAATCGTTTTTTCACTTTTAAAAACAGCTTTCTGCCCTGTAAATGATTTCTAATCATTATTACCGTCATGGAGGAGCTGCAGGGACACTTTACCCGCCTTTTAAACACCTTTTCCTGGGTAAACAATCAATTTATTTCCGCCTGCTTTCCATCAGCACCCGCCAGTCATTTCAAACGGTTTCAAATCGTTTTTTTCACTTTTAAAAACAGCTTTCTGCCCTGGCAATTATATCTAATCATTATTACCGTCATGGAGGAGCTGCAGGAACACTTTACCCGCCTTCTAAACACTTATTCCTGGCTAAAACAATCAATGTATTTCCGCCAGGGTCACAGCCTGCTGCTGCTGCGGCGGCTGCTGCTGCTGCTGCTGCTCTCCCTCCCTAAATTCACATCAAACTCACCCAGCTTTCACACACTATTTCATGGGTAATAAAGCCATGTGCACACTGTATTTAAAGTAATGTTAGCCAGCTTTCAGACACTAATTCCTGGGGAAGAAAGTCACCCTGGACGGGTCATCAAATGTGATTGAAATGGACAGATTCCTGTACATTTCAATCACTTTTAATGGGAGTCGTGAGGTGTGGATGAAATGGCCATATCTTCCTTAAATTCACATCAAACTCACCCAGCTTTCACACACTATTTCATGGGTAATAAAGCCATGTGCACACTGTATTTAAAGTAATGTTAGCCAGCTTTCAGACACTAATTCCTGGGGAAGAAAGTCACCCTGGACGGGTCATCAAATGTGATTGAAATGGACAGATTCCTGTACATTTCAATCACTTTTAATGGGAGTCGTGAGGTGTGGATGAAATGGCCATATCTTCCTTAAATTCACATCAAACTCACCCAGCTTTCACACACTATTTCATGGGTAATAAAGCCATGTGCACACTGTATTTAAAGTAATGTTAGCCAGCTTTCAGACACTAATTCCTGGGGAAGAAAGTCACCCTGGACGGGTCATCAAATGTGATTGAAATGGACAGATTCCTGTACATTTCAATCACTTTTAATGGGAGTCGTGAGGTGTGGATGAAATGGCCATATCTTCCTTAAATTCACATCAAACTCACCCAGCTTTCACACACTATTTCATGGGTAATAAAGCCATGTGCACACTGTATTTAAAGTAATGTTAGCCAGCTTTCAGACACTAATTCCTGGGGAAGAAAGTCACCCTGGACGGGTCATCAAATGTGATTGAAATGGACAGATTCCTGTACATTTCAATCACTTTTAATGGGAGTCGGTGTGGATGGCCTGTTGAATCCGATTTTGAGCACTCTTTTCCCCGCATAAACTAGTTTAAATCACCGTTAAACACTTATTCTGTTGATGTCTATATAACCGACTTCCCGCTATGCATTAAGTCGGTTATATGGACCCTGTACACTAGGCATACCGCGGCCGGTAGTAAATGTCCAACCATTGTACCCTCTGGTCCCTAGGGTATGTTAGGAGAAGGGACCACATTACTCCTGTTCTGGCTGCCTTACACTGGCTCCCTATAGAACACAGGATAGAATTTAAAATTCTTCTTCTCGCCTACAAAGCCCTTAATGGGCAGGCGCCATCTTACCTTAAAGAACTCATTATACCCTACTGTCCTACTAGGGCATTGCGTTCCAAGAATGCAGGGTTGTTGGTTGTTCCTAGAATCTTTAAAAGTACACTGGGAGCCAGAGCCTTTTCTTATCAAGCTCCACATTTGTGGAATCAGCTTCCAGTTTGTGTTCGGGCAGCAGACACCCTATCCGTTTTTAAGAGTGCGCTTAAGACCTTCCTTTTTGATAAAGCTTATAGTTAGGGCTGATTAGATTCAGCCCCTAGTTTTGCTGATATAGGCGTAGTTTGTCGGGGGACATCTTACTTCTTCCTTCTCTCTGTCTATACCTGTGTACTCTCATGTTCCGATTAACCCAGCTTCCCCAAATGTCTTTCTTTTTGGTGTCTATATACGCTGGGATCCGGAGTCATGGATGATCCTGCGGTCCTGTGTCCTGGATCGCGAGCGCTGGATCTTGAGTCGTGGCTGTGGTCCTGGATCATAGGTCCTGGATGGATATCCTCGTGGATTCATCTTCCTATTATACACACATGCATTTCCAAACATTTGGACTACCTATGTTGCAAATGTATTATCTTTTCAATTTACACACGGCATCTATTGCACGTCTGTCCGTCCTGGGAGAGGGATCCCTCCTCTGTTGCTCTCCCTGAGGTTTCTCCCATTTTTCCCTTTAAACTGGGTTTTCTTTGGAAGTTTTTCCTTGTACGATGTGAGGGTCTAAGGACAGAGGGTGTCGTATTGTCATACTGATATTCTGTACACACTGTGAAGACCACTGAGACAAATGTAACATTTGTGATATTGGGCTATATAAATAAACATTGATTGATTGATTGATTATTTTTAATTCTCCTTATAAGAGTTCTTTGTTTCTTATTAGAGGTTAACAGTTTTATATCATGTAATAAATAGCCTAATGAATGCAAAAATACTGTAGATTTTGTCTGATATAACAATAAAAAACTAATATGTTTTGCGGCTCCAGACAAAACATTTTTTGGAAAAAGGAGCAAAATGGCTCTTTTGGTCAAAAAGGTTGCTGACCCCTGGTTTAGCCTGATCGATCCAATCTCCATTCACAAAACGCACATTTTAAAAGGTTGTTGCATGCCGTCTTGTCTGCACACTTGTCAAAGCATTAAAGCATGGTTTTTACTAACCGTTATCAGTATTTAGTTACTTCGGCATCATTTTGAAACGTGTATTACAATTAAATCACGGTAACATAGGTTAATTTGGTCGTAGTTGGTTTCCACCACAGTATTTACATGGATATAAGCCCCGCCCCCTCTCCAGCGCGTCCTGTTTGAATGACAGGAGTAAACACAGCTGACAGCCGCGGTGAAACTCCAGCGGTTAGAGCAGGGGTGGGGAACCTCCGGCCCCCGGGCCGTATACGGCCCGCGAGACCATTTGGTATGGCCCTCGAGGTAATTTATAAACACACGCAAACAGTTAAAGAAATCTAGACCGCAAAATAATTAAACAAGCGAGTGCCTGTTTTTCCTGGCAACGGTCATGGTCCTTGAACACAACACGAGCCTAACGTGTCATCACGTGGTATATGTCTCGTCTGACAGGGGTGCAGTTCTGACGAAGAGCACCAGAACGCCGCTACGGGACTTCAAAAATTGCAGTATCCATAAATCCGTACACATGCTGCAGTTTTTGCGTGGCTGTGTCTTTAGTTGTAAGCCCAGTGGCGATCTGTTCATCTGTCATACTGATCATACAGTCAATAACTTTGTTGTTATTAGCATCTGGTTAGCTAGCTATGCTAACGAATATAAGAAGCTTTTTCTCCAACCAGTGAGGTAAAGGCACATCTTTATATGATCATTATAGTTATCAAAAAACAGGAGAATAAAGTAAACAGGTAGGCTATAAAATACTATATGACAGTAAACAAAAGCTGTTATTAATAAACAAGAATACAGTTTGAAAGGAGAGTGATTTGTAAAATATCCATAAAGAAAAAGTAAATCTGCTCACAGTTCTGTTTCATATGGGTGTTGAGAGATTTTTCCATAGATCTCTTCATTTTTCTCTCAAAGTGCACCAAATTGATGCTTTTAACTTCAATATTTAAAAAAAAACCTTCCCGGGGGAGCATGCCCCCCGGACCCCCCTAGAGGGGATTAGGTCCCTCCCACTTAAATAATGTCCATATGGATAGGAAACTAAATACATTTGCACACATCTTGTGTCCATATCTTTCTGTTTGGTAGTCATGCCACACCGTGCACGTGCATGCATGCGCGAGTCATGGCAAGATATCTGGACTAAGAAGTTGCTTTTTCTTTGCACAGCATGAAAGAAATGCCAAATGAATGGGCTGTGATTTTTAAGCAGAGGTCAATCATTTGTATGGCCCTCGGAGGATGTTGAAAAAATTGAAATGGCCCTTGAGAGGAAAAAGGTTCCCCACCCCTGGGTTAGAGCGATGAGAATATCCGCATTGCGTCCGTTGTGAACGCAGCATAATGCAGTTCAGAAACCACTGTTCTGACGCTTTTAAAGCAACTTTTAACAGTGTGAGGGGCCCAAACGCCATGGTGGCCGTAGGACATACAATTATTTGTGGGGCATAACGGCCAGACCGAGGGGCTACGACGGCCATGGCCGTCGTGAAAATCCCACCCTGCCACCCACCCTCCTGTGGAGGATGTTCTCATCGCCCTGGTAACCCTTTAAATAGTCTGATACGACCACTGCACTTTACAAGCCAGACATAATGTTTAAATTGTCGGGGAAAGAGTTTTTAAACGTTTGGAAGAGATTTTTAGCCTGTCATTTTGCAAGATATCATTTAACATTGAAGCTCTCCTGGAGATGGACAGAATGTCAATTTCCAGGAGAGCTTCAATGTTAAATGATATCTTGCAAAAATGACAGGCTAAAACCCAGGAATAAGTGTTTCAAAGGTGGGGAAAAGTTGTTTAAAATAGTCTGATACCTCCAGGGCGCATAACCGCATTTTACAAGCCAGGGAAGGTGTCTGAATCCTGGGTAAACTTTGTGTAAATAGTCTGATACCTCCAGGGCGCATCACCGCATTTTACAAGCCAGGGAAGGTGTCTGAATCCTGGGTAAACTTTGTTTAAATAGTCTGATACCTGGCACTGTATCAACCCCTGGGAACCTTAAACGTTATTAAAAGTTTTTTTTATTTATTTAATTATCACATGATTTTTACAAAAACAGTATACACAATATGCATAATAAACATAATAATAACATGATAAAAACATGATTAGCGGGGGCCCGGGGGCCATATTAGCCGTCTAACTTGTACGGTGCACCGAGGGAAAAAGGCTGAGTCCACGGCCTCTACCCCCACATTTGTTTAAGTTGGCCACCTCTGCCTTCAGTTTGATAACCTGGCCTTCTCCCTCCTCTTCCTCCTCTTCCTCCTCCACCTCCTCCTCTTCCAGGCCTGAAAAGTGATGGCATATTATATTGTATAACTCATGCATATGGAAATGCATAAATAAAATATGATAAAATGTCACACACACACACACCCCACCTTCATAATGCACCTTCTCCTCGTTTTCCCAGGATTCGATGGATTATCCATAAATCATACAATCAAAACCAAAACGTTGATTTATCTGTTTTCCCGTTTTGGTTTAAAAACTGAATAACGTCGGTTTTTTGGTTTTCCGTTTTTCCGAAAAACCAAAAAATGACACCGGTTGTTTCTTAAACGTTGTTCATATGTTTTGGATGCATATTGTTCTAGTATTTTTTCAGGCTGTTACATACAATTAGCCTCTGTTGCTACCTGCTGGTGGTGAGTAAATATTAAAATCAGTTAAAATTGACAACCGGTCCGCGATTTTTTTTTAATGTATCTGCCGGTCCTTGGCACAATAAAGGTTGGGAACCCCTTCTCTAATAGACGCTACTCAAGATGGCGCAGACAAATCAACTTCCGGTGATACAGAGGAAATTAAAATAGTCGACCTGAGACGCAGCCCCTGTCTCAGCCTGTCCCTCTCAGGAGCCAAGCCTGGAGAGGACGGCCCAGAGTGGGTAACGCCCCGATTGCACCCGCCTCTTGAGACATCGCCCCCCAGAACTGGGGGATTGCCCAGGCTGGCCCACCTTCATCTGTGTCATCTCTGAGAACCACGACAGTTACATGGGAAATAAGCCCCTCCTACACCTCTATATAAACAGCGTGTGGAAGCCCTTTCCGGCTCACTCTGTCCTGATGCAGCGCAGCGAATGCATCTCTTGCTCACGTGTATAGCTGCATATCCTCCTGAATGATGAAAACTCACACACACAGCTACATGTTCCTATAATACACACTGCTTGGATTTGATCACAACCTGTCCTTCACTGCAAACATCGCTGCTACAACCCGCTGCTGCAGATACACGCTCTACAACATCAGGAAGATACGTCCCCAGCTGACCCAGAAAGCGACGCAGGTTCTGGTCCAGGCTCTCGTCACCTCACGCCTAGACTACTGCAACTCCCTCCTGGCTGGTCTACCTGCATGTGCCATCCGACCTCTGCAGCTCATCCAGAATGCAGCGGCTCGTCTGGTCTTCAACCTTCCAAAATTCTCCCACACCACGCCGCTCCTCCACTCCCTTCACTGGCTTCCGGTAACTGCTAGAATCCACTTCAAGACACTGGTACTTGCGTACCATGCTGCGAATGGATCTGGCCCTTCCAACATCCAGGACATGGTTAAACCGTACACCCCAGCACGTGCACTTCGCTCTGCATCAGCCAAACGACTCGCTGCACCCTCGCTGCGAGGGGGACCCAAGTTCCCATCAGCAAAAACACGTGGATTTGCTATCCTGGCTCCAAAATGGTGGAATGAGCTCCCCATTGAAATCAGGACCGCAGAAAGCTTACACACCTTCCGGCGCAGACTGAAAACTCATCTCTTTCGACTCCACTTCGAGCGATAGAATGACTAACAAAGAACTGCTAACAGAGCACTTATATACTAATAAAGGACTGGCTTATCTAAAGCCAGTTGAGTAGCACTTGAAACGATTGGCTCTTTGAAACTTGATGTTCTTATATGATTCTGTTTTCTTCAAGGTTGTGTCTTCCTGGTCGAATGTACTTATTGTAAGTCGCTTTGGATAAAAGCGTCAGCTAAATACAATGCAATGTAATGTAATGTAATGATCACCTTTCACGGCTATCCTGGGGTGAGATTTAGTTATAATAAGCCGAAATAATCAAAGACTCATGGGTTTACTACTGAAGATGTGTATTATAATTGTTATATGTGAGTGATAGTGAAAACACTACTATGGTAGCTATCACTCAACGTCATTTAATTTTTCTTGGGGTCTAAGGTGGGAATTGGATCTGCCTCGGTGGAGAGCAAGGATGGCCAGTGCATTCAGTCCTGTAGCCGTCTTGGCAGCAGGATTCAAACCCTTTCTTCCCTGACTCAGCGAGTGCCCCATGTTCTCATTTCTGTGGCAGGTTCATTCTCTGGCAGCCCCTTATAATTCACTGCCTGATACTGTCTCCTCCTCACTATTATTCTAATCCTAACCGTCAAACCCTTTGCAGGTTGTAACCTAAAATGGACGCTGTGACAAAGGTAACTTTGTCACTGTGGACTGACGGCTTCGGGCCTTGTAATATTGCACATGTGGTTTAGTTTGAAAGTGTTTCCCCTCCTGTTTTGTCTGTGGCTGGTGATTGGATTCACCTGGTGCCCTGTGTTGTCTCCTCCCCCCTCACCTGTGTTATTTGCCTGATTAGTGTGTGTGTATTTAGGCTCTGGTTTCCCTGTCAGTGGACAGGTAGTGTGTGTGAGATCCTTGTTGCTGGTGACTGTGTTCACATGAAACAGTAAGATTGAGGCTGTGTCATGTACCTCAAGGAGTAATAAATGCCCACACCGGGTTATGTTTGAACTCTCTGCCTCCTTGCTTGGTCGGGCCGCTCAACGGTCAGTCTCACGGACGCCCACGTGCTTACTCCTCCTCATGCCTTGAAACTAACATGGCGGCCCACTTGAAATTAATTAAGAGAACAATTGAATTGTAAATAAATAAGGAGACAACATAACAATTTGTAATGAACATTTTATTGGGGTTATTACAAAGGTCAAACATAGGATTAAGAAAATACATGGAAATTTACCTGCTTACGGGAACATACGGTAGCTTCAAGAAACTCAGACGAATAAGCTCCTCCCACACCTTGAAGATTATTATCATCTGATATTTAAGAAGTGTGTTACATTTGAAATGGCAGAAAGTCTTGTTGCAATTTCTAGATATTGAAGGAGGCCCCTTGAGTTTCTCTATTAATTATCAATACTCTGGGCAAGTGACAGGGGAAGCCAGGGGGGGATTTTCCTCAGATTTAATGCAGTTACATTCTTGTAGTTAATGATGCATGACAGGCAGACCCATAAAAAGCCTTGAGAATTGAGTCACACAGTTAAGAGAGACAATAGTCCTTCTGAATTATCAATAAATGTATTCAGTCCAGTAAAGCGGACTTCGAGGTGAAAGGAAGTTCACAGAAGCCCTTAAGCTAAGAAGAACAATCGACTTCTGTTAATGATAAAGATGTGTGTTCGTTAAAGATGTTTGGGGAAGAAGTGTGTCTAGCAGAAGCTAGATGGGATTACTGCTCAAAACAATACCTGTGTTTGTGTTTTATATTGATTTCTCGGTTTTATCCTTTCATAAATGTGAGGACTAAAATGGCCATAAACTTCTGGGCTGGTTGGAGTAAACAGGGTTTTATTTCTCTGTGGGGGAGGTGTAGGTATGCAGGACAGGGGGCTAGGTGGATGAGAGTATATTCTGCTTAAGATCTCTAGCATGTCATGTTTCAGGGAAGTCTACATATCTTGAATAGTATATGTGTGGGTTTAATTACTTTGTATTAATAATAAGCCACTGTGTAACCAGGAGCTGGAAATATGAGAAAATTAAACCTTTGTATATATCTTTGTGAACAAGGGAATATTCTTTAAACACAACTAGAGTTTCTGAAATGCTGCAGGATGGGCTCTGTGGGAGGAGAATCTCCCCCCCGGATCCCGCAGCACATGACGGTTTTGTGTGCCCTCAACCGTGCAACACTAGTACCCAGTGATCAGTCACACCACGGGCACGAGGCATGGCATTTCGGTACCGGGAAGTGTCCCCAGTAGAATGCATAGAACCGGGGGGACAAAGAAGGACAAGTGAAAAGACTCCAGAAGAAAGTACTCAGCTAACTGGAGAGACCCCATGTCAAATCTCTCCAGTTTCCTGCAATCATCGTGCGAAAAGTGTCCCATTTAGGCACTAGTTAGGCAGGCAGAGATCCCTGTCATCTCTCGGCCGTTTCCTCCGGAGCATTGTTCCAATTTGTGGATAAACGGGCCGTCTGTGGACACTCGGTACAGGGAAGTGTCCCCGGTAGAAGGAATTCATGGAACCGGGGATAAAGAAGAAAAAGTGTGTGAAACAGGCACTCGTTAGGCGGGCAGAGATCCCTGTCATGCATAAGGGGGTCCGTGTCGCCTTATGGACACAATGTCCAAATGCACTGCAACGGCCGCATGTGAAATGGACAGAAATAAATCCAGCCTAACCGCTTTTGCCACGGCACACTAAAAATAAGCCGTTGTGATACACGTGTAGACAACGGCTGCAGGATAAAAACTGGCCCAAAATTGGGGTCCTTAGACCATTCCCTCAAAGAGAAATGACTAACGCAGGAAAAGTGTTCAAAACAAGGGTATTGTTACTGTTTAAAGTCAGGAAAACTGTTTTAATTCGGTACAAATACAACCAGGGCTGACACACACCATTTGTACACGCAGAAAGTGTTATAAACATGGGTAATGTTACCGTTTAAAGTCGGGGGAGATGTTTTAATTTTAAAAAAGCCTGAAAATGCCTCTGCATGACCCCCCCGGACAGCAGACAGACACATCCATGGTGATAAGATAACATTTAAACCCGAAAATAGCATGCTAAACGTGGGTATATGAGTTTCAAAGGTCCCCTCGACTGTTTTGAATTCAAATTGGTCATTCAGAATGTGCTATTTCACTTCCCGGTACCGAAATGCCATGCCTCGTGCCCGTGGTGTGACAGATCACTGGGTACTAGTGTTGCACGGTTGAGGGCACACAAAACCGTCATGTGCTGCGGGCCTGCGGCACAATATATATCAAACAGCAAGACCAACAGCATTGCGTAAAGACGCACACAAATAAAGGGCAACATAGAAACCACTTTTGAAACATTGTGTGCGTGGCAGCACAAACACTGGTAAATCACGAGCAAGGCACACTGGTTAAGGATGGCAGCTTCCTCATCGTTGCACTCGGAAAGAAATAGTAGAGACAGAGACGATTAACTGTTTAGAACGCCTTGGGCATGTATTATTTTCCTATGCACTGCACTCGGACTCAGAGGAGCGACACAACATGGCCAGGTTCATGTGCCATGACACGGCTACATCAGACAAACATTACGCCATGGACCTCACCATCAAACAGGCCCGCAAACGTCACAGGAGACGACTTCAAAGAGGACTCTGCATCAGTGTGATTTATGTATGATTACTCATTAGTATGCCAGTTTTTGACAATGTATGTGATATATAGATATATATAACTATGTTCTCTTTTATTATCCAACAGAAGGCTGAAGAGGAAGAGAAGAACAGGGTGGAGAGAGAAGAAGAAGAAGGAAAAGATTAATGTTGAGGGAGGAAGAGGAGAAGGAGCCACCCAGGACAAAAAAGGTAATCAAAATCTCTAGCACAATATGATAATGTATGAATCCCAATGTGACAAGTTGATTAAAAATTGTTTTTTATTTTGTGTGTCATAATGAGCCCCAAACTGACAGAGAAAAAAATAATAGTCGTTGAGCTGCAGTCAAGAGAAAGGTGTTCCCTCTCCCCACACACTCCAGCACCCCATTCTCTGCACAAGTTTGCAATCATGTACATATTGTAAACATTTTTGTATTAAAATAAAGGTTTTAAATTATTTAAAGTAGTATTATGGTCATTTGTTTATAGTTCTGCTAAGTCATGTTGTATGTTTTAGGTGTCTAACTCTGATACACTTGGTTCTTACATTCATATTTTGATCTTGGGGCCTGCTGGATGTCCTCATTTTTAGAGATCACAGGATGGTAAATAATGCAATGTTTAAATATTGCTTAATGCACATATTATGTATTGCATTCTATTTCGAGGCAACAGAAGGATGTCTCTTTTCACCCAGGGCCTCATTAACTCGTTAGGGAATAAGAGGCTTGGATCCTACTGCCCGGGACCGGCTGTAAGTTTGAGTGCTCGGGCCAACCTTGCTCACCACCGAGGCAGGCCAACTCTCACCTTAGGCTCCAAGAAAAATGTTATTACATTGAGTGATATCTATCATAGTAGTGTTTTTACTACCACTCATATATAACAATTATAATACACATCTTCAGTAGTAAACCCAGGAGTCAGTAATTTTGTAACTGTTTTATTGTGAAAATACTTCCGGTTAGCTTTCGCCTGTGGTTAAAGTTTATTTTGAAAAGCTATTCCGGAAGGGATCACCGAAATACCAACAGTAGCTTGACTTCAGGTTTTACGGAAAACACGATTACAGCCGTTAAAATGTATTGAATAAAAAGTCATGAAAGAAATGAGGAGGAGAAAAGGTGTGTGGAAGTAAGCAATGAATGTAAATGTCGAAATCCTCTGTTATGTGCGATATCAGACATTGGTGAAAGGAGGGTTAGATTACGTCACAGAAAAGGGGGATGCAGGCAGGCGGGAAGAACGAATGTGTGTCGGGCACTTCTCCATGGCCCGGACTGCGAGAGGAAGCTGCAGCTTCTCTCCCCCCAACTACCTTCTGTTTGTTTTATTACCGTGCCACTTAATTAAAGTACGCATTTGAACCTCCTTATTTTAAGTTTCTCTCCTGGACGCGAGGACAAGGAATATCCTAATAGTAGCCCTGCTAGGTGATCAAATCCAAGCAGTGTGTATTATAAGAACATGTAGCCGTGCGTGTGAGTTTTCAGCATTCAGGATTCTTCATCATAGTAGCATGTAGCTGTGCGCTTTCAGTATTCTTCATTCTAATTCTTCATCATTGTAACATGTAGCTGTGCGTTTGTGCTTTCAGCATTCAGGAGGATAACAGAGACGAGTAAGCAGGAGAGATGCCTTCGCTGCCATGCATCAGGACTGAGTGAGCCGAAAAAGGCTTCTGCACTCTTTTATATATTTATATATATATATATACATATACATATACACACATGTATATATATATACATACACATATATATACATATATATATATATACATATATATATGACGCGTACTTTCATGTAGAAATTGCTCCAAAGCACAGAAAGTATCTGCGTTTTGCCTTCCAGGGAATAGCTTACGAGTACAACAGACTGCCGTTCGGCTATTCCCTATCCCCACGCACATTCAGCAAATGTGTGGCCACAGCGCTTCAACCGCTGCGCGCACACGGCATGAGAGTTTTATTTTATATAGACGACCTCATAGTCATGGCTGGGTCACGGGAACAGGCAATGTTTTGCACAGCACAATTGATCACACACCTAACCAGATTAGGCTTCGTGATCAATTGGAAAAAGAGCACCCCCATACCTCACCAACGGGCGTTGTATTTGGGTGTGGTGCTCGATGCAGGCACGTTGCGCGCCACCCTGTCAGAGAGCAGACGTGCGTCCCTTCTTCAGGGGGTACGCAGACTGCGACAGGGGGCAACAGTGACAGCTTTTACTGTCATGCAGATGCTGGGTCTCATGGCGGCTGCTCACATGATGGTCCCGTTAGGGTTACTACATATGCGCCGTCTGCAGAGGTGGTTCTCCAGCCTACGCTTGGATCCCAAGAGGCACAAGTGGCGGCTGGTGACCATACCCCCTTCAGTGAGGGGCAACCTCCGGTTTTGGGGGTCCCCGGATCACCTCCGGAGGGGGTCTCCACTGGGACGGGTGACCTCCTACATCACAGTGTTCACGGATGGATCCGGAGCAGGATGGGGAGGGACCTGCCTGAAGAGGGCTATAGGTGGGCGCTGGGCTCTAACAGAGTCTCGACACAGCAACCTCCTAGAGCTACGGGCGGTAGTGTTAGTCCTCCGGCATTTCAGGCCCCTAATTCAGGGGGAACATGTAATGGTCAGGAGCGACAACAGCACCACAGTGGCTTATATCAACAAGCAGGGCGGAGTTCGATCCGCTGCCTTGTTGACCACAGCGGAGGAACTGTGGTTATGGGCTTCAGAGGTGGTGTTATCTCTGAGAGCCCTCCATATCCCGGGACTGGAGAACAGAGGGGCCGACCTCATGTCGAGGGGCGGCCCCCTGCCAGGCGAGTGGGTGCTTCACCCGAAGGTGGTGAAGCAGATCTGGGCCCAGTTCGGGAGAGCGGAAGTGGATCTGTTCGCCAGCCGGCGAAACAGCCACTGTGCCCTGTGGTTCTCCGTGGCTCGGAGCGACGACCCACCCTTGGGGGTGGACGCGTTTGCACACGAGCCATGGCCAAGGAAGCTGCTATACGCTTTTCCACCGCTGCGTCTCATTCTCCCCCTCCTGAGGAGAGTGAGGCGAGAACGTCTGTCAGTCATCCTAGTGGCTCCGGATCGCGTTGGGGCGCCGTGGTACTCAGAGATGACACAGATGAAGGTGGGCCAGCCCTGGGTGGTTCCCCAGTTCTGGGGGGCGATGTCTCAAGAGGCAGGTGCAATCGGGGCGTTACCCACTCTCGGCCGTCCTCTCCAGGTTTGGCTCCTGGGAGGGACAGGTTGAGACAGGGTGGATTGTCTGATAGTGTTATTCAGTCTATCCAGGCAGCTAGAGCTGGATCCACCACAGCCTGTTACAGGCCAAAGTGGCTAGGATTCCAGTGATGGTGTGAGGAGCGGAGAATAGAGCCCCTATCTTGTGAGTTAGGCTCTATTTTATCCTTCTTACAGTTACTGGTGGACAGAGGGCTTGCGCATTCAACAGTGAAGGTGTATGCAGCAGCCATCTCGGCCTGCCATGAGGGATTTTGCGGCAGGTCAGCCTTTAGTCGCGGTTTTTACAGGGGGTCAGGAGGCTGCGCCCAGTAGTGCACGCCTCCACCCCACAGTGGGACCTGCCCCTAGTGCTCGAGGCTCTGGCCTCGGGACCATTTGAGCCTCTGGAGCTCTCCTCCCTAAAAGCACTGTCGTGGAAGACAGCTTTGCTTCTTGCCTTAACGTCAGCCAAAAGAGTGTCCGAGTTAACTGCTCTGCCGGTGCACCCGAGCTGTTTACAGATTCGGGGTGACCGGAGCGGCGCGACACTCAGACCGAACCCCTCCTTTGTGCCCAAGAGCCTAAGGAGTGCGTTCAGGTCAAGGGCTATTCAGTTAGGGGGTTTTAGTCTTCCCCCCCATGGTGGGACCAGGGAAGCTAAACTGCACCTCCTCTGCCCGGTGCGTGCGCTAGCATATTATGTAGAGCGCACGGCTGCCCTTAGACGCACCGAACAGCTGTTCGTGTGCTTCGGGGGCGGGGTGATCGGGAAAGCTCTGTCCAAGAAACGCCTGGCAGGCTGGCTCTGCGAGTGCATTGCACATGCCTACGGACAGGCAGGGAGAGCCTGCCCCACGGGGGTTCGTGCACACTCCACACGGGCTGTGGCTGTGTCAACAGCCTTATTCAACGGTGTGAGTGTGGAGGATATATGCACAGCGGCGTCTTGGTCGACGCCAGGCCTCTTCATAAGGTTTTATCTCTTGGACATGTCGGGCTCTTTCTCCTCGTCTGTACTTGCGGGGGCAACACAGGACTGGTAGGGGGGAGGGGGGTTGTGGGTCAGTTGGCATCTGACGGGGGTGGCGCATTGGGCCCTTACAGGGCTGGAGGGCTGCTCTCCTCCTGCCGAGAGCAGGAGGGGGGGGAGCCCTCCACACTTTAGTCCACACACTCGGCACGGGGTCAGTGTTTGAGTGTGGGGCAGGGGCTCTGGTGCTCTCCCTGTTATCCTTAGGGATTCAGGTGTGTAGTAAGCCCTTTCGGGGCCGAGGGGGCTCTCCCCATCCAGGGTGGGGGGGGTCCCCCGGCACTGTTTTTTGAGCACACTTTTTGCGAGGTAAGCGCAGCAGGGTGTGCTCTGTCAGCCACAGCCCAGATTTCTCCTCGGTTACAACCGGATTAAAGTTGAAGGTGGGGCAGCAGCTGCTGACCATAATAGCCGGTCAGGGGCAGTAGGGTGGAATATTGTTGGACGACAGTGCGCGTATACATCGCGGCTCCACCCACTGTACCCATAGAGTCCAGTAGAGGGCGGAGCCTGTGAGAAATATAACGTCGGGTTACGTAGTGTAACCGTTGTTATATTAGCACAGGCGGAGACCTCTACTCGGGGCACTGTCTGTCCTATTCCGCTCGCTGAAGAGAGGTGTAGGATGATAGTCAGGAGGCGAGGCCTCCTTTTATACGGTGTGATGCGCGCGCATTCAGGTAGGCCCGCCCAGGGCCGGCTACGTCTATAGAATTCTCAGTGGGAGAATGCTTGCGGGGTAAGAGAGTACCCATAGAGTCCAGTAGAGGGCTCCGCCTGTGCTAATATTACAAGGGTTACACTACTTAACCCGACGTTTCTCTCATGAAGGAGACTAGACAGCTCAGCAGAAAACCAAGGATTGTCTCGTCCCTTTACTCTAAATTTACGCAGGGGTGGCATGTCTATCAATGATCTCCATAAAACCAAGATAGAAATAAGACCATGCGGTTTCCACATCAGCACACAGATTGATTTTACCCCAATCAAAATCAAACAGATCATGCACAAAACCCTGCTCCACAAAATGTTTTATGTCTCTCTTGATGATAATGCGAGGTTTAACCTTTTGGAACTTAGTGTCCCTAATTGTGGCTACAACACAGTGATCGCTCAGATCATTTGCAAATACTCCCACAGATGAATATTTATGGGGAACATTAGTTAAAATGAGATCAATTAGGGAGGATTTATTAGGGGACTTAATATTTGGGCGAGTAGGACTGTCCACAATCTGAGTAACATTCAATGAGATACAAAGGTTTTTAAAATCCTCTGACACTGCAGTTAACCAGTCCCAGTTAAAATCTCCAAGTAGTACTATTTCCTTGTAGTCTAGTTGTGATAAAAGATTTGCTAGTGAAGACAAGGAGTCTTTGACAGCTGAGGGGGGTCTGTAACAACTCACTACCATGACCTGTTGACCCTTTGCCACTTCTATAATTAAGGCTAAAAATTCAAATTGCTTACTGATCGATTTGGAAACTAATGTGGTTACACTGAACTTATTCTTAACATAAATTGCAACGCCACCACCTTTATTAGGCCGGTCGGTACGATACACATTAAAACCATTTAAGGCAATGTCAGAGGCCAAAATAGACTTATTTAGCCATGTTTCAGATAAGACAATGACGTCAGCGTCAGTCGATTTTGCCCAGATACGGACAAAATCTAGTTTACCTAACAGACTGCGCACATTCAAGTGGATGAAACCCAACCCAGACCTAGCTTTAAAATCAGCAGGAGTAGCGATCTGACTATTACTAATGGGCGGACCAGGGTTAGGTTGTACATTTCCTGACAGTAATAACAACAACAAAAACAGGCATCTTTTCCTCTTAAATGACACACATACATTGTCATCTAATTTAGAAACACCCGAAAAGTCTGCGAGAGTGTGATTAGAGCTTAAGAAGCAGTCCTGAAGAACCATCAACGCAGGAAAATAAAAAAGACAAACATATTTTGTCGAGCAGATTGACTGTGACAAGGCAACCGGTAATTGTTTGAGCAACACATCCGAACCTTTGCAGGGGATGCCCACTGCGGGTGGCAGAACAGACCTGAATCCAGTAGTCTTCTCAGAATGACTAGAGATCTTCTCATAGTCCAAAACAGTTAACAGGCACAGCAGAATCACGATATGGGCCATTTTCCCAGACCAGCACAGCATCCGGATAGGCATGCAAGCAGGCCCGAAATGTGGAGGCGCTCCGTTCTCCTCGCGATATCCCCGGTGCAGAACCTCCTCAGTACAGCAGGATAGGCGAAGCAGGACCAGCTCGAGGCGTAGAGGCAATCCGGTCTCTCCGCGATATCCCCGTGGTAAAACGTCCTCGGCACCGTAGAGCACAACAGGTGGAGCAGGTGGATACAGGCCTCAACTACAGCAGGTGTAAAGCAGGCCTCAGCCCGAACACGAAGCCACTCCGGTCTCTCCGTTACGCCCCCCGGGGCAAAATCTCGCCAGGACAGCAGCACACGACAAGTGGAAGCAGGTCCCCGCCACAGCACAACTGGGCAGGTGGAAAAAGGGGGCCCAAGCAACAACGTGCAGCCGCTCCGTGACTTCCCGGGAAAAACCTCCCCACAACAGCACAGGTAAACCTCCTATCCACGCCGACGGAAGAGAGGCAGCCCTGCCCCTCACTTTCCACGCTCCGTGAGGCGGATGAGAAAATGTGCTCCGCTCGCGAAAATGCACTCCGCTCGCGGTCTTAATTTTCTGTTGACCGCAATTGCAATGCTCGCAATTGCAATTCTGAAATCCCGGGGGTGGTCGGCGGCTGCTTTCCCAGCAGCAGCTCAGTTTCTGGGCAGTCTGTACTTCCGTCCCTTGGGTGGTTTTCACCTTAACCCAGGGGTACGGACCGCAGCTCCGGCCCCTAGCCTTCGGCTGGGTCTAATTGACAGTCGTCAGCGATCCGGCAGGGGCCCTACCTCTGGGCCAAGAGTTGTCCGTCCTCTGTCCAAGGACGCAATCAACCCAGTAAGACCCTCTGCTTAGCCAGGGGTTTCTACTCGGCATACTTTCTCGTGAGCAAGAAAGTCGGCGGATTTCGCCCGATCTTGGACCTCAGAGGAATCAACAGATTCCTGAAGGTGCTGCCATTCTATATGCTGACTACTGCATACGCACAGGTGGAGTGGTTCTCAACCGAGGGATGCCTACTTCCACGTGGGCCGGGCATGAGGGTGCCTTATATTCAGTTCCTCCGGCCCTTGGGCAGACTGGCAGCTGCCTCGGCCGCTGGGCCCTTAGGCCCGCTGTCGTTGCGCCCCATGCAGATGTGGCTGAACAGCCTTCACTTGGATGCCAAGTGGCACAGGCACTGCTGCATTGCTCCACTCTCCGTCACGCTGGATGGGCAGGGCCTATCTCCTGGTAGGCGTGCCCATGGGCGCCATCCCATCCCGCCAGGAGACCATCACCATAGGTGCATGTCTCTCAGGGTGGGGTGCAGTGCGGCAGGGCAGGACCGTTCAGGGTCAGCGGTCTGCCCAGCAGAGTGCGCGCCAGGTCAACGTGATAGAGCTTCGGGCCGTGCAGCTTGCACTCACGCGCTTTCTACCCCAACTGGGGGTCAAGCATGTGCGTGTTCCTTGGGGACAGCATGTACATTGTTGCTTAGACAACAGTCCCTTCTAGATAGTGGACGTTCTCACTCCACTCTGAATTTATGTGGCTGCGATTCTGCCCGACATGTTCGGTGCCACGGCGGGGTGCCACAGGTCGGTGTCCCTCTTTATGAGAGGGGCTTTACGGCAGCGTCCCCCTTGCACCCCGAGGGCTCCGGCTTGGGACCTGCCCTTGCTGCCGGATGCCCTATCATCTCCTCCCTTCGAGCCCCTGGCCCAGGTGGGGCTTAGGTGGCTGCCCACAAAGGCAGCATTTCTGCTTGCCATAGCCTCAGGGAAGCGAGTCGGGGAGGTGCATGTCCTCTCCATAAACAATACATGCCCGAGGTGAGACTCTCAGGCGTTGCCCTTTGGGCAAATGTGGCATTCCCGCCCGGGGTCCTTCCACAAACCCACTTCAATCAGCCTGCCCAGCTGGCACGCTTTGACATTCAGGAGTACGGCACGTCGAAGTTGCTGTGCCCTGGGGGTGCCCAAAGGGCGTATATCAAGGCTACTGCCTGTATACGGCAGGAGGAGCAACTCTTGATTTTTCCCTGGCGGCACTAAAGGAGGTTAGGCCCTCTAACCAGTGGCTGCCCCACTGGGTTGTCGATACCATCTCACAGGCTTACGGGGCCAGTGGCCGCCCCCTGCCATCAGGCTGAGATGCCACTCTAAAAGGAGCATCTCAACATATTGGGCTGCCCTGAGAGGGGTGCCCCTGGAGACCATCTGCGCCGCGGCGTCGTGGGCGTCTTCTGGCACATTCTCCAGTTGTCATCAGGTCAATGTCGCCACTCCCCATTCTTTGGGCGTGGTCCTTTTGCCGAGCTCCGCTGCTTCCAGTGGTGAGCAAGGGCTTGGATTCTTCATGACATTGTTGGTATAAGTCATCCAGTGCTAAAGCACCGCCTCTGGCGGTCAGTAGGGACGAAATAGAACGATAGTCGTCGTCTATAACTACGGTTCTATGAGTCCCGGATAACCGCCAGAGTTCCCTGTCACTCAGAATTCTTGTGTGCTCGCGAGAAGATTCGGGGAACAGATCCTCTGACGACACCGGCTGATATAGCCGGTGTCACGTGGGTCACAGGTGACTTTGTTGTTATTGGTACTCGAGCTGCGCATGCGCGCGATGGACATATTCAGTGCTAAAGCACCAACTAATAGACTGGGAAAGCAGTGGCCTTGAAAGCAGTGGCCTTGTATCCATTGTCCCCAATCCAGGTATCCAGGTTCCTGAAATAGAAAGCCCACTTACCCCAGTGGAATTTGATGGACTGAAAGATGCTGTGGACCCCCTGGAGTCAACAAGTCTGGGTATTGACACCTACTTAGCTGCAATGCAGTACATGCAAAGCATTGGCTATATGTAAAGTAACCTTTGATTCCAGGGGTTTCGGACACTGGTCTCATCGCCACCCAATGCCCCTTTTTGCAAAGCACTAGACACAGTTCTCTATTTTTTGCAAGAATAATTGTTTTATATTATATGTAATAAGTATCATGTGTCTTCTGAGAAACACAGCTCGACTATTAATGGTACGTTTACTCTCTTCTATTGTACAATATAATTGATCAACTTTCAACCATCAGTGTTTTGTGCATCATTTCGTGTGTCGTTTATTTTATGGGACAGTTTCAACAACAGTGTAAATCTTTACTTTTGGAATATTAGTATATATTTTTTACAAAGATAATTCCTCAGCTAAAGCGTAGTTGCTCGACATTATCTAGCTTATATCAGCTTGTTCCACAATAACCATACTTTGTAGTTCCCTTTGTAAGCTGACATGAATTGGCATTACATTGAGCTTTAATTGTTAAAGTTAATAAGAAATGAAAGTGATGCATTTGAGTCTGGACCAATCTGCATCCTTTTAGGAGCGTCTGACGTGTGTGACACAACAAAAGAAAATGGCAGCTTCTTAAGAGGTTAGCGTTTATACTGCAGTAACTTCAGTAATAACCAAACTGATTTTATACATTATATTTCTTTATTAAAACAATAGCAAATCTTGATACAAACTGGATCTGCTGAAGAACACAACTTGGGCTGTTATGCATTGGTATTATAGGAACAGGATTACATAGTAGTAGATTTGTCATTTTGAGTGTGTGTGTGTGTGTGTGTGTGTGCATGTGATCTTGTGTGTCAATCTGCGCGAAACAATATACTTAGTGTGATCCAGTGCATTATCTTGGTAAATCTAAGCTGCAGTAGCTGTGTATTAATGTGCTATATTTTCCAAATCACCCACAATTCAATGATGTTGGGATGATCTCCAAAACATTTATAAACGGGTCAAATTTTCCCAGAGGACAACAGGGAGGTTAAATTAGTCCAAACCCATATTCTGCAGTTGCAATGCAACTTTCCAAATTGTCATGAAGCTGTTCATAACTGCTGTAGTGACAAGGCAAACGCAGGATGTGGAAGCAGGTAGAAGATGTTGGATGGTCTCCTTGTATCACTTCCATTTGCATGTCCGGCATTGGCAGCTCCCAGCCCACCCAGAATTTCACCAACTGCTTCCGCATGTCTTCAGTCACTGAATAAGGGAGATGTCAAAGAAAGAGAGGAGAACAACTGTTACATATACATCCAGAGGAGTATAGACAAGCTCAGTCATATAAACATTTCCCATGTGATATCTGAATATCTAATGCAGCACCACTGTACTAGGAGATCTCAAGTTGTGGATTGATAATTCATAACTCACTACAATGTCTCTTTTATGATGTAGTAATTACTAAATGTTGTATAGGTATAGTAATATAAATAATAGGGCTGTCAAGTTAACGCAAAAAAAAATTAACGCATGTGTATTTTTTTTCCTCCAGTAGTTTCAGAGATCAAAAATAAAAAATGTGCGATTCATTTGTGATTAACTATGGACAATCATGCGATTAATCGCGAATACATATTTTAATCGACTGACAGCCCTAATAAATAAGTATGGAGTGTATATACAGCAAATTGACTGTATAGAACCTAACAATTTCCTCATTCGCCAATAACACATGCGCTCACCAATAGCCATTACGCAAGGTGCTGACCTGAGTGTCACAAGCAACGTGGACATGAGTCTTGCTTTTAACCCTTTTCGCAGTTAAACAATAGAGCAGTTTGGCACATGTGTTGCAAGAAAAAAGTTAATACATTGTTTTTATAAAAAACAAGTCATTTTTAACTAATGTTCTCCTGAAGCGCAGATGGAAAATGTTGCATAAGAATACAGTTGTGATATGGCTTTCAACATGTTCCATAACGAACTTGCAGATCCTCAGACAACCAGGAGAGCACAACATCTACATACCTGTCTCCACAAATTGCCGCAAGTAGCCAGCAATTATGTATTTGATGGCAACAGGACATCCATCGTCATCTTCATTATCCCCTTCTCCAGGCCAGATGATGTTGTTTAGAACCATCTAAATGTAACATTCACAAATATTAAAATAAATCCAAAATGGGTACAATGTCAATTAATTAAAAAATATTAAAATTGTATCAATATAAAACAGAATACCTGAGCACTGCATTCAGCCTTAGATTGACGTGGGAAGACAACGTCTACCACATCTGGTCTGGCTTCCAACAGTGGCCACAACATTGACTCTTGCAGTCCCTTCCTCAACTGTTTAATTTGTTGCGATGTTCGCCTGAGCACCTACGTATGTTTAAGATAAAAGGATTTTTCCTAAAACATCCACATTAACATGTGCACCAATGATAGCTTACAATGCATGCTAGGCTAGTAAAGTATTACACATTCAGCTGAACTAACAGTTTATGGAAAGAAAACCACAACAAGCAATCCCTTATCTTAATTATGTAAAACGTAGTGGTCATTTAACCTTACCGCATGCAGAAGGAGACTTTGTAGGAGCCAAGCTTGGTTGGTTTCTGTCAATACAGGAAGGTCCCAAGATAATGCCAAATCATTGACAGCCCCCCTCTGATGCTCCGTCAACTCATTGTCTCCTCTCTCACCATTTGCCTTCTTGGAGCAATCAGCTAGAGAAAGCTTAATGGACAAAGTTGAAAAAGTTATACCACTATGGTGAAATGCTTTGATGTTTTAATGTGGCATTCATTCTATATTTTCCACTTCAAACCTACCAGCTGAATTGTTTCCCGGATGTCAATGTCTGCCACATCTTCCAACACTAGGGTTGCTGTCTCAGGGGAGCCACCGAGCAGCACATGCAGGACTGCTGGGCTTATACCTGTCAATGGAGGACCACCATGTAGAAAGGAGTGTCCAATCATCCTCCCAGCCATCTTGAACAAGTCACTCTGTACAAGCACTTGGGAGGTGCAGGGGATGAGGTGGTCAACCTGGCCCTCAAAAAGCAGAGTGCTGGTACCATGTCCTTCATTGACAAACAAAAGTATAGGACAATATTTGTAAATATCACTGATATTTTTATAGTGCTATATAAATAAAACTAAATTGAATTTAAACTTTGTCCAAATGACTTGCCAACATTTCCTTTGAATCCCTTGTGCAACTTGGTCATCATCATGCTTAAGAAATGGCGTTTCACGCCCTCACCAGTAGCTGCATCACCTAAAAATTTTGAATATTTTAATGATAGCAAGGTATCTGAAATTCTAAGAAAAAGCCATAATTATAAAAAACATTTGAGTTTATAGCCTTGCCAAGTTTGATTTTGGCTATCCTTTGATGACATGACAAATTAAGCTACTAGGTGATAATTCAGGTGCAATGTATTTGTTAAATGTATTAACCTTCCAATCTGCACTGGAGTGGTCTGGCCCAATCTGCGTTGTGGACCTTGTAAAAGGTGATAATTCTTGCTTCCTGATCCTCAATGTCCTCTTTCATGTCTAAACACATTTTCAGCATTGGTTCATCTTCTTTTTGCTGTAGCAAATTCCTTTTGTATAGCATCGCTGCCCTTTCTGGAACTTCCACCCTTTTCCAGGCTGAAAAATATTTTTGTCACATTTGGATTTTAATGCATGGGTGTTACACAGGAAATATGTATTCACATTCTTTTGTTTGGAGAAAGTAGAAACCCACCGTCAGCTATTGAAAGTACTGTTCTTGGTAGAATGGTTTGAGATGTGCCAGGTGCCAAGTAGCCAGAACCATGTGGGCTGGCATTGTTACTTTCAGTAAAAGTGGGTGTGGAATCTTCTGGTACTGAAGTGCTTTCCTCAGATTCATCCGCAGTTGGGCAATCCATCAATGAGAAGCTAGATGAAAAAACTCATTTAGAATTTTTTTTATGCATTAGTATCAGTCTTCTAAATTGTAATAATATCTAATGGTGAGGTGGCCAGAGGTTCCTAAACATGTTGAATCTTCAGCGGAGTGTGTCAGTGAGACAGTCAACCCTTACTGTCGCTGGTTCTTAGTTGTTCTCATTTTGTGGAGCAGCACTTGTAATTGGGAAATATTAAGTGTCAGTCAACCATACAGTTTATGGTGTCAACTAGTAGTTATATCCAGTGACAGGTTGACAATACCTTTCTCCACATGAACTTGCATGGAGGGACATCACCTCAGCAGCAAACCGCTCTCCGCATATTGGGCAGGAATCCTAGGATGTTAACAGGGGTTCAAGTTATCACTATCGACATAGCTTATGATACAAGGTACATAAGATGAAAATATATTAGACACTCTTTGTTCATGGTCATGCCCACCAAAACAGCTTGTGCTCTATCTATAAATTAACATCATTTATAGATTGTGACCTTTTCTTTTTATAGTCTCTACAGTGAGATCGGCATTGAAATTGATAACGGAATTTTGTTTCTAATTAAGATACATATGAGTAATTGCTTACCATACAAATAACATCTGGATCTTGCCATTTCTCCTCTTCTGTATCAGGTTCCTCCACAAGAAACAGAAAAATATCATTGTCATTTTATCTACAAATGTATAATAACTCTAGAACTATACTATTAAGGAATACAACCTTTATACATTTCATATTTCATTTCATCAAGTTATATGTGAGGTATCGCTAAAATGTTGATATATATATATTTCAACAGTATTGAATCAAATCACTTACTATATCATCACACTGACATGTTCCGATGTGCAAAGGCAGCAACTGAAGAGGAACTGATTTGCCACAGGTCATGCAGTAATTTTTGGGCATATTCTCGAATTCCGGTGCATCATATGGCAAGGCAGTCGTGTCCATGGTCTCTTGAAGTGGTACAATGTGGATTATGTTTTTCCCATTATTTGAGGAGGACTTCTGCATTTTGGCTGTGTACCCCTGGGAACCCTGTGGGAGTGGTGTTATCTTTATTTGACCACTGCCTCCTTTGAAAGTAACAGAATATTTATAATCATTGAGGGTAATTTTGTTGTTTAAAAGTTAGAAAATGAAAATGAACTGGCATGGATGGAAAAGCCTTTGTTCTTTATTTATGATCGGATGTATGTAATAATCTCACCTATTGCTTTTTGGAGAAGCCAACCTCCACGCAATCGGCTTAATTTGGGGTACTCTTGAAGTAGCACCCTGGTTATCTGTAGATGAAAGACATGATTTTAATTCAAATGTGGAAGATACCAAACTTCATATATGTTGAGGATGAGAGTTGTGATAAAAATAGATCAAAGTAATCAATCCCTGCTAGTACGGGTGTCACAATTCCCCAACCCTCTATTCATTTTAATTTTCCACTTTAATGGTGGGGTAGGTAATTTTGGAGAAACCAGCTCGAGTGCGCTAGAATTTGAAAATACACAGCTGGAAAAAATCTGCCACTTCCTTACAGAGCCCCTCCTCCAACACACACGAACGTGCACATGACCAATGAGGGCACGAGATAAGTGTGTGCACAGAAGTGTTCCTTCCATCCGCACAGATGGAAGGCTGACAGGCAGGTAGGCCATCCAGTCATTTTAGCCGGGCCGGCTAAAATGATTGGTCGTGCTTTTTACAGATGACATTTTTTTAATGGTTTTGATGTCAAAGCACTTCAGATATTCATTGCTATCGGGATGTTAAGAGCATTCCATGGAATATAACAAAAAGTGTATCTCGAGCCAGTTTCTGAAACTTACCTACCCCACCTTTAAGGTCACAATTCTATTCTATATCCTTTTGTTTGTTGGTCTTTTTGTTATATTTGCACAGATGGCAAAGCCATGTTAGACTAGTCTGGGATCATTGGTTGCATGCCATGATAACATGCTAAAATCTTTTAATTTCATTCTTAGTTCAAAAGATGGTGTCTCTTGGGTGACACCATAATCTCCAGTATTCGTGAATTACAATGTACGACACTGTGGCTTTATCGTCAAATGTTTATAATTTGCACTCTTCGGGCAGATGCCATTCAGGTTCACAACAAAACTAAATTAAAAGCTGGGTTTCCGGCAGCGCTCTATAGTTAAGGTGGGCACCTATACAATGCATGCCTGTAACCATAGACTGTAACTAGTTAAAAAAGACTTAATCATACTTGTCGCTCCTTAGTCCTATTAATGCACAGTGTGGTGTTCGTGTAAGTTACTGTAAGAAATATGCAATTAATAGGGAGGCGTGTGGCGCAGCGGATATAGCCTTGGTGTTGGGATAAGGGGAGCACAAGTTCAAACCCCACTGCAGTCAGCATGTCGTTGTGTCCCTGAGACACTTCACCCCAAATTTCTCCTGTGGGGATTGCCCACAGTATTGAGTATGTAAGTCGCTTTGGATAAAAGCGTCTAACAAGTAACATGTAATGTAATACGTTTCAACTTCATTTTTGGAGAACATGTGTAGCTGGTCCAATAATGCACCTAACATCTTAATCCGGACGTTTTTCCTCCAAAACTGCAGATTGTTCAATGTTCATTGTTCAATGTGAAATGTGCTGATTAATGTTTCATGATGGGGAAAAATGACATAGGCCTACCTCTGCATGATCAGCATCATCTGCAAGATTCACTGTTCTCCTTCCTAGACCTGCCTGCAGCAGAACGGTCTCATCTCGAGGAGTCCTATTGATGTTTTCAGGATGCAGGCAGAACTGAAGCTCTAACATCTTTATGGATGATAATAATAATAATAATAATAATAACTGAGATTTCTATAGCGCCTTTCAAGGGACCCAAGGTCGCTTTACAGGAATTGGGGCGAGCACACACAAAACAAAACAACAGATCGATTTAAGGGCCGAAAGCCTTGATGAAAAGATGGGACTTGAGGGCCCTTTTGAAGGCGTCCAGTGTGGGGATGTTGCGAATCTCCGCAGGGAGAGCGTTCCAGAGGGTGGGGGCTGCCACACTGAAGGCTCTGTCCCCGAAGGTTCTCAGTTTGGTGCGGGGGGTGGTGAGCAGGCCAGAGTCTGAAGACCGCAGGTTCCGGGGTGGGGCATGGGGGTGGAGGATGTCCGATAGGTACTGGGGGGCAAGGGCATGGAGGGACTTGTAGGTCATCCAATGTTCAACTCCTATTTTTAACCCCTCATATGACCATATCACACATGTGTCACATTTGACTGTACAAGTTTTGACAAGGACAAAGCATTACATAATCTGAAGACAGACATTCAACATTATGAAGGTTAATGGGTTGAAAAAGACAAAATTGTAATGTCCAATGTTCAACCCATAATTTTAACCCCTAGCTTGACCATTTCACACATGTGTCATACATCAGCACACTTACTGTACAAGTTATGAAAATGAAATGCCAACATATAAGCTGAAGACTAAGACATTGAGATACAAAATGCAATGAAAAAAAAAAAATTATGACAACACACATGTTGTCACTTTCAGGACACAAGTGTGTCTCGAGTCAACCTCAACAGGGTCTTCTTTCCCCGCTGATTCTGCCAAGCCACCCTAGGCTGTGGTTTCGCTAGATAGTAAGTAGGGACAGTGGGAATCTCGTTCATCCATTCATGCGCGTCACTAATTAGATGACGAGGCATTTGGCTACCTTAAGAGAGTCATAGTTACTCCTGCCGTTTACCCGCGCTTCATTGAATTTCTTCACTTTGACATTCAGAGCACTGGGCAGAAATCACATCGCGTCAAGGGTAAAATACTAAAAAAAAAGTATTAAAAATAATGGCATGCACCCATTTTTTTTGTATTCAGTTTTACCAGGGGCACAAACTTCTGACCGGTGTTTCCTCTTGGTTTAGTCCGTGGGGGAGTGCTTAAGTGTGGGTACACAGGTTCGCCTGGTGCACAAGGCTATGGAGGTGGGGGTCTTGCTGGTGCTCAAGTGTCCATATACGTCACCCCATATTCACATAACTTTTACCCGCCTTAAGAGTAGAGATGGGCGAGTCATGATTCATCCGGATCATTAACCCGGATCCTAGTAATGAGCCGGTCGTGACGAGTCTCCCTCTCGATTAACCCGAGTCCTTTGAGTCCTACACCTGATGTGACGTAACAATTAAAACTATAAATTGCGTCACTCTTTACTCTCTTTATAACGTGTACAATCACATTACAACGTTGTTGTATCCAGAGATCCAGCAGACTCGTCGCCATGCACGAATCAACAGCAAATTCAGCCCCTCCTCCGGCTCCCGCGAGAGTCCCGTGAGCCGTGAGTGAGCCGTGAGTGAGCCGTGAGCCGTGAGTCCGCAAATCTCTGAGTCTGCTGCGACTCGTCGAGGGAGCCGTGGGACTCGCGGGAGCCGTGGGAGCCGGAGGAGGGGCTGAGTCTGCTGTAGATTCGTGCATGGGGACGAGTCTGCTGGATCTCTGGATCTGCTGCCTGCTATATGTTACGGCTCTGAGTCCTCGTAGGCTACTGGTCTCTCTCGATCATTGACCTGGATTCACGGATCCCGCGATTTTTCCGGCTCTAAATTAAGTTTCAGTGTAGACTTCTAACAAAATGGTCATGTTGTGCAACAGTCTCCTCAGGAAATGCAGCTATTATTACAGGAGACTCTCCTGTAATAATAGCTGCATTTCCAATAAGGAATCGGATCTTACTTGGAAACTCGTTTATTTTGAACATGGCACACAAAAAGAAACAAATTATAGAACATTTCAAAACAGTTAGAATATATAAAATGTAATTATACAATTATTATTATTAAATGAAAACACAATTGTGCAAAATTATCTTAAGTACAGGAACATATTAAAATAACTATATACATACAATGCAAAACACTTATTTTTTTAAATGCACACAAAAAAATCAAGCATATCTTTTGCCAACAACAAATGAGAGCACAATGTGCAAATCAGTTGGCATATAGGCTAAGATTTTTTTTTTTTTTTTTTAAATTAACACAATTGTGCAAAATGTGCTTAGTACAGGAACATAATCAAATAACTATATACATATTGTGCAAGTGCATTATTTAAGTGTGTCACTCACAAGTTCGGCATTAAGAAAGACAAGCTCACGCACTTTTGAAGGGCTGAGCCTGTTCCTCCTGTCTGTAATGATCTGCCCAGTTTTCGAGAAAACACGCTCTGAGGGGACAGATGTGGCCACAATGCAGAGCCTGGTCTTCATGACTGTGCATATATTTTGGTACACCAGGGCTCGAACTCTCCACCATTCCACACTCTAAAAAACAGTGGGTTATTTCATCTACCCAACCATGGGGTTATGAAATGTTTAACCCATTCTGGGTTATTAATATGGTATTGGGTTATTTTTGTGTAACCCAAGTGCTGGGTCAAAATATTTTTGTCTACCCAACCATTTGGTTATGAAATGTTTAACCCATTCTGGGTTATTAATATGGTATTGGGTTATTTTTGTGCAACCCAAGTGCTGGGTCAAAATATGTTTGTCTACCCAACCATTTGGTTATGAAATGTTTAACTCATTCTGGGTTATGTATATGGTATTGGGTATTGGTTTGCATGAATCGCAACAATTTCACATGTATTAGATTCATTCATGTTGAGATAAACTGAGACAAAGGGGACTTCCAGACTGCCATTGTTTGATTTTGACCGCGATCTGGCGGGATGTCAGTAATATCAGCCCCTTTTACAAAAGGAATGTTGCGCCGTTATTCGGCTGCGTCACGTAAATTAGCTGCCAAGCTAGCTGCCATGCGGAGCTGACTGCCACTGTGGTTTTCGCTCTGCAGTTAATGTTACGTGACGGATGCCGCTCTGCTCTGTAGCCCCCTCCACGAGTAAGGTTTCCACGGCAGGTATTATGTATGCTAGCAGCAACACACAGAGTTAACACAATTATACAAACATGGGTTAATTATTGGAGGTAACGGAGTTATTTATTTTGTTAAAGTTTCAGCTACAATAAAACAACCATGGTGCTGTTTCTTTTGATGTGAAATATTATTTATATATTTTAAATAAAAAGAAATGTTAATTCTGTTTACAGTTCTGTCATCACATTATGTAATGTCATTTGTTAATTCAGTTTTAAAGCTTAGCACTTAAGGCTGGATCCATGTCTTTTAAATTGAAGAACTCTGTTGAATTGGTTTGGATATGACTAAGTAATTCGTCAACTTCTGTCTGATAAGGGGACTGATAAGGTTTGGTGTAAAAAAAAAAGCAGGTTCTCTGTAACTTAACTTTCACTTTCATTGGTCTCTCTCAATTTTTCACAGCAATTTGTGACTGCAAAAGTTCCTGTGGCTGCTGTCCGTAGTTGGTTAACTAATCTTGCTCTATTGTGGGTTGACCTGTTTCTAGCAGTCACAAAAGTGTATCACTCTATATAAAAATAAAGGCTTTGATATAACCATAAGTCTGCAGATAAAATACAATGCTAATAACCATAGTAAGTGGGGCTCATGTGTGCTAAATACAACAGGTAATACAAATAAATGAATAGGAGAAGCAGACATTTGTCAGTTTTAGTAGCCTCATCAGCAGTGAGGTTGAAGTCAAGCAAATGTACATTTTATGTTTTGTTTTAATTAAGCTCTTTGTGTTTTTTGTCTCAGATCAATGGACGATTTTGTGTGTGACACAGTGGCAGTTGACAGACCTTATTGATAGATTTAAAGGTAAGAACATGTTTTTGTTTACGTTCACAGCAAGCAGATCGTCTGTATAGCTAGGTAAAGGAATTATTTGAAATGGCATTGACTGCATTGTATTTTATGTTACTGAAAATGCATTTTTATTCCAATAGCTTCCATGTAATTAGCCTCTTATTTTTTGCTGTTCTCCATGGTTTAAATATGTCCTTGTATTTTGTTTTTTTGTCTTTCAGACGAGGGAATTGACGAGGAGAGTTTTCTTCTTTTAGACGAGGGGACCATCAGCCAATTGATTCCAAAAGCTGGCCCCAGGCTTAAGTTCCTCAAAAAATTTAGAGGACTTGTAAGTATAGTTAGATCACTGCAGATGTGAGAGGCTACACCCCTCCCCCACACACGCATATTAATTCTGAGGATTTGTTCAAATTTGTGAGCAGATGGCATATATTTGCTTTAAATGCAAAAGGCAAATTCCAGGGGATGCCAAGACTCTCTTTCAACATTTACGTGCAGTACATCATGTAAACCATTCATCAACATATTTCCAATGTAGTGAAACTGGTTGTGGTAGAACATTTTCTTTTATAAGGTCTTATAGAAGACACCTATTAAAGGAGCATGAAAACCAAAGTGATACTCCCGATGATCCCCTTGAAGGTCCAGCCCAGCCTGTTGACATACAGCTTGCTGAAAATGAGCCTGTACAGGGAGTTGAGGATGAATGGGATGAACTAGGGCAAGATGACATGACCAACCGGGTAGCCCTTTTTTTAGCTCATCTGAGGTCTAAACCTTCTTTGACATTCTCTAACTTGAACTTTATGGTTCAACACACCTCTAATTTAATTGGTGATATTGTGGGCAAACTAGAATCAAAGACTATGTCTTTATTTCGTCATTTTGGTCTTGATCAAAGCCCAGAGGTAGAAGAGCTTGGGCTGGAGTTCTTGGAATTAGCCGAGCCTTTCAAAGGACTTGATACAGATTATAAACAGATGCAGTATTTTGCTAAATCAGGAAACTTCATTCAGCCAGTTGAGGAGATTTTCACTGGGGGGGCATGCTTTGTTCAGCAAAGAGCCTCTGCCACTGGCACTGTGCGACAAGTCTCAGTTCGTGATTCATATCAGCGTATTCCGCTGCAGCGCCTTCTAACCAAGCTACTTGAAATTCCTGGGGTTTTACAGGCCATGCAAGAATGGCAGCAGAGAGAGAGTGATGCTCTTCAAGATTTATTTGATGGGCAGTTTTGTAAAACGCATCCACTGTTATTAAAAGAGGTTTCGATCCCACTTATGATTTACCAAGATGATTGTGAGACAGTCAATCCGCTTGGGTCTAAGACTGGGGTTCACAAGTTAGGACTTATATATTTCACCCTAAAGAGCTTGCCACCAGACCTGCTATCAAGTTTGCAGTCACACTTCCTTTTAGCAGTGTACAAATCCGATGACGCTAAGACCTATGGCCTTGATGCAGTGCTGCGCCCTATTGTGGAAGAGATCAGGTGTCTTGAGAGGGATGGCATCACTGTTGATACCCCCAACTTTCAAGGTGTTGTAAGGTTTACAGTGGTCCAGGTAGTGGGAGACAATTTGGGCGTGAATGCCATGCTTGGCTATATTGAAAGCTTCTCTGGAAATTATATGTGTCGGTTTTGCAGAATACATAAGGATGCCCGGAGGTCTCAGACGCTGGCAGATCCTGCACTATTGCGTGATGTCAATAGTCATGAGGCAGATTTGCGTACAGCCGACCGCTCCCAGACAGGCCTGAATAGAGACAGTGTCTTGAATGACTTGTCTTTCTATCATGTAACCGACAACATAGCACCTGACATCATGCATGATATACTGGAAGGCGTAGGGCCATATGAAGTCAAGCTTGTGTTAACTTCGCTGATTGAGCAGAAACATCTAACACTTGACAAACTAAACTACAGAATCACAAGCTTTGACTACGGCTTTTGTGATAAGGGTAACAAACCTTCTGTAATTAGTAAGGATGATCTAAAAAAGGTTAAAGGCGCCATGCATCAATCAGCAGCTCAAATATGGTGCCTACTTAGGTTGCTGCCGACAATGATAGGTGACCTGGTCCCCATGCATTGCAAGGAATGGAAACTTCTCCTACTGTTACTGTTATGTATGGAGTTCATCTTCTCTCCTTCTCTTACTGTTGAAGCAACACTGTACTTAGCTAAAATCCTTGAAGAGCATCACTCTCTCTTCCTGGAGCTCTATCCTATTCACTATTTGCTGCCAAAACACCACTTCATGCTCCATTACCCAAGAGCCATTCAAAAGCTCGGACCCTTGACTCAGTTTTGGGCTATGAGATTCGAAGCGAAACACAACTTTTTTAAACGGGTTAGCCATGTAACATGCAATTTCCGAAACATTTGCAAAACCATGGCCTTTCGCCATCAGATAGCGCAGTGCTATAATTTGCTGTGTGGAACTGTGTTGAGCCACAATACAGAAGTTGGTCCAGGGCACACTACCTTTCTGGCCAACATTGAGGGAGTTAAAGACATCGAAAGTGGTCTAACAGGCATTCCCCTTTTCAGTGAATTGTATGAACCAGCTTCGGTTACCTTTAAGGGAACTGCATATCGAGCAGGCATGACTGTATTCCTGTCTTATGACCCAGATGGAGAGCCCCAATTTGGTCTCATAAAGTCCATTTTAGTACTAGACCAAACATCACACACACCAACAATAAAACTTGTTGTACAGAAGTGGGAAACACAATGGTTTGATAGGCATTTCTTTGCATACAGTGTGATTCCCACTCAAGTTTTGGCAGCTGTTGATGTGAGAGAGCTGCTTGATCACCATCCCCTACATGCAGTGAAGTCATTCAGCGAGACTGATGACAGTTTATACATTTCACTGCGCTATAGACTTTTTTAGAAAATCAGTTTACTGCCACCAGTACAGTAGTATGACACTTTGTAAATAGCATTTTGACTCGACAAGTCCATTTTTTTCCTGCCATATTTGTTTAGTGGTTAGCTATAAATGCTGCTTAAAAGGTGCCTTTGGACTACAGGGATGATCATGCGATGGAGTACTGGGATGTTTCTGTAAATACTGGGATGGATGTGATAAATTGTACAGTAAGTATTTTTTGTTTAATCTGTCTACATATCGTTGCTGTTGGGCAGAAACCTTGTGTCTCCATATTTAAACTATGTTTTTTATATTTCTAAATGTACTAATTCGTCATAGTGTTGTACAAATAGATCTACAAGCTCCCAACGTCAAGAGCTTGTCGATTGGCTATTTCACAATTTTAAAATGTTAAAAATTATAAACGGAACAATTTTGGACATACACGGTTTCCACCCGACGGTGACGGGTAGTCACTGTCAGTTAAGAAGTTACATGTTTGTTTTATATCTTTTTCAATTTGCCGTAGATCTGCATGGTCCAAACTTGTCGCATTTTTCATTCACTCGGGTGAAGGGTTTCTGAGTGGTTTTGTGTCTCTTAGGGGTCAATATAAACCATACTTTACACAGGTCTCTGAATTTATCAAAACTTTGGCGTGGTGCATATCTTTCACACAATGCATACTGTGTGCAGTCTACTAAGTATGCTGGTGTGGTACACTGATTTACATTACTGATGCTCATCCGGCAATTCTAGGTGGCTGTCACTGTTTGTTACATTAACCTGGGTTCTGTTTAGATTGAACCTGCTGTGCCACCTACAAGTCCTGATGTCCAACCAACTGCCACAACTCCACCCTCCATGGAGGACCAAACGGCACCTGTCGTACCAGCGATGATACCTCAAACACTACATATAATTCCACAATTTGTAAGCTCCACTTTTTAAGACTTGGGTTTCACTTTTTTCTTTAATCAACACTAAAGAGTAATAAACGATATCTGTGATGTTGTCCCTTCTTGCAATTTTCTCAGGATATCCGCCAGATTCTCACAGGCTCAACTGAAGGCAAGCTGATCCTGGGGAGCCTTGATGAGGATGTGATCATCCCTTCGCAAAGAAAGTGCCTTGTCCGTATTTTGGTATCTCACCTCATGGAGAAGTTTGGAGAGAGGTAATTAAAAATAGTGGGGTTTTTTCTTGTATTTGCTGAATGTTATGTTGGTTTGAAAAAGGTATATGAATCTTCTTTCAGGGGAAAAGATAAGACGGGACACTACTTTCAAGTCTCACATTTACCTAGACCACCAACATAAACATGCACAACACATGTACCAAAACACACGTTCAGTAGTGTTTTTAATTTATTAGGATGCCTATTAGCTGCAGAATATGCTACAGCCATTATACTGGGGTGCAACACATGTTTTAGAAATACTTAAGATCTAATTTGACAATGCTGGTAATTTAGTTTTTCTGTGTTTGCAGTCCTACCAGTGAGACAAAAAAGGCCTTGGCTGCAGCTTTGATTCATGGGTTTCCCTCCTTGAAGGACGAGTCGGACACAAGCAGTGGCTTCGTAAGTAATTAACATTTTATTGAGGAATTGATGCTAAAACAGTCAGTTGAACACAATATAACTCATCTCCCAGCACCAGAGTACTGGACTTCTGTGCTGTTTGATGCCCGGTGTTGTCAGACAGACATACAGACAAACCCTGTTCTAGATGGCTCAGCCACATGTTGTCGCCACGCTATCAAAATGTGCCTCATCTCTATTCACCAAAGACTTTCATTTCTTGACAGGGATACTGGTTCACCCCAGGACGGAACCACCGCCCAGCCACTGGATTCCTCGAAGAGAGGCTTCGGAACGTCAGAAAGAGGATGAGAAAACCGGCCAGGTCACGGAGCACGCAGCAGACACCACCACAAAGTAGTGAAGCTGGCACTCGTAGGACATTCATACCAGGTAATCGTTGGAACTGAATAATTTGTTTAAGTAATACAGACACATAATTTGAGATTGTTAATATCCTTATGTGTACTTTTATAGAATGTACCATATCGGAAGAAAGAGCCATACAGTGTAAAGAATGGCTGAAACACAATTCGCAGCCCCTCAACCAGGTGGAGCAATACATGCAGGATACAGCAGTGTACAGGTCAGTAGGAATGCACTGAGGACACTAGCTGCAGCACTCATTCAATGTCATTTTGCCTATGCATGCATCTCATCATGGTACTGTTGCACCTCAAGTCATTCAAATCTGAACTACAGACTTCTCAAAACAAACTACTACTAGACCTCTCACACCTATGACCTAACCCCTGCTCATTATGATGCTATAGTGGGATGGCTCAGGGGAGGACAGAGTACAGCAACTTGCAATGGGCCTGGTTTTCAAGGGACCAGTGCCATGTACCTGTCAAAAATAAAAGGGCACAACACCAGTGGGAGCTCCATTACTCCCCCCCCCCCCCCCCACATGGGGATGAATGCATTTTACTATTATGCTACCAAAATGTGGAACACCCTACCACCAGCCATCAAGAAAGTGCAACTCCTTACCCTCCAAAACTGCCATACAAGAGCACCTGTCTGCAACTGCCCTCGGGGCTTTTTGTGTTATCCTTTTAACATTCTTGTACTGCTGTACTTTCTGCAAACTATCAAACAGGGCCAAGTCTTTAAGGGAAAATGGGTGGGACATTCAGGGGATCCGCCAAGAGTTCCCACATCTATTCACTCCAGGCATGGTAAGTTAGGAAGGAGTATATGTTTACATATGATGTGGATGCATTGTTTATAACAATCTTTTATCAGTATGTCAGCTGCCACATTGAATTTTATTTTTCATTTAGATTGCACAGGACTTTCAGATCCTACATAGAGAGGCTGCGCCTAAGCTCTTCGAAACCTGGCTCCCTTTGTTTAAAGACAAGATCCTGCACCTGGCGAGACGGGAAGGGAAACTTATCTCGTCGCTTGATGGATTAACACCCAGTAATACATTGTTATATTGTACAGTAGACTTTATTTTGCTACTAAATGACCAATTCACAGATTTGCCTGGCCACATATTGATACCTATAAAATTGTCTTCCTACAGATTGTTTGGGGGAACTTGCTCTGAGCCAGTTACCAACACTGCTTCCACCAACTGTCTACAGGGTTGGCCGAAAAGTGTTCCGGTACACTATCGAGGGGTCTAAGTTGGCCTTCATCGATCATAAGCCTGTAAGTCCCTCTGCATATCTAAAGGGAAATGTTATTCTTTTAATCACTTGAACCCAGCATCCATATTCTTGGGGGGGTGGCTGGGACATTATCCAAAAATGGCAGCTAGATCGGCTATTTTTGGCGAAGAGATTTGGTGAAGATGGAAAACAGTGGTCTAAAGTACAGAGCCAACCAGGTCCAGTTTAAGTGGTTAAGAATGTGCCTGACTGCCTGTTATTCCTTGGCTCAAGAATAATTCAGAACATTGTTTCTGAATATGCATTTTATCAGCCACTGCCAAATCTTGCTTACCCTTTGCTTTTGCACAATCTTTTACTTTGTTTAATTTATCTTGTCTTTTGTTCTTTATTTCTTTCTCAGGTTGGAACAAACTTGGTGGAGTACCTCCATGAGGCGAAGGTGTCAAGACCTTACCCATATGTCCTGTCCCTGGGAAACGATATTTGGCACACCTCTCAGGCGTTCGTTATTCTTGATGGGGAGGCGTTGGAACAAAACACATTGCTTCAGGCAGTCGATGTCTGTTTCAAGGTATTCTATATCTTTGACATCGACTACACAAAGCAGTGTGAAGCTGTATGGAAATTCTTCAAAAATGCAGTGTACGAAATCAAGGGAGGAGAGGAGTCAAAACCTGCTACGTCCTTGCGTGCAGCAATACTTGCTTGCAAGTAGACTTGTGGTCTTGATCCTTTTCTTTTCTTCTGCTGGTCCTCCTGTTCTATTCTCTCTCTTCTTCTGCTTGGCTCAGAATAGGGTTCTATCTGGTTAAATCAAATATTGCAGGATTTTTGAAGTGTGTGTGTGTGATGTTCAAAATACTACCTAATGCTCAAAGTATTTTATGAGCAAGTTGTGTGCTGAGTTAAAAGAGCTAAATGGTGGAAGCATAAATTGTTAAAATGTTTATTTGCACATCTTAGTTTCCTGTTGTTCGGATCACCTAAAGGAGCAGTACATTTTTGTGATCATGTTGGAGGATTTTCTTTGTAACGTTTACATGGCCAGTATATGAACCAGTAATTTCTGAAAAAACGTATGTTGCTATTAGTGGTTCTCAAACCAGAAGCAAAGATTTTGAGATTTAGAAAGGGCAGATCTACAAGCTCATAGCGTGGCACAAAGTGCTATGAGCTTGTAGATCTGGATGCTGTTATGATGTGTTTATTCTAATGTGTGTTATGTACAGTACAGCCTGTAAACAACACACAGAACACAGCCTGTGTTGTTTACAGGCTGTACTGTACATGCATAAATGTTAAGTTTTGTTTAAAGAAAGTTTTGCCCTTTATTGTGAACTGAATCTTTTGCCCTTTATTGTGAACTGAATCTTTTGCACTTTATTGAACTGTCAATTGTTATAACAATAAAATGAATATTTTTCTAAGATTCCAACATTGTTTAAAAGCGTTTATTGCATATTATATTATTTGCATGACCAAATATAGGATGTATTTTAAAAGGGTTTGTAATTTAAATGTTTAAGAGACATGGGTATTGCATTAAAAACATGACGATAATAACTTGTAGAATTAACCCATCGCAGCTATTATGACCCAGCATTTGGGTGTAATATTTAACCCAATCTATGGTAGAATTAACCCAGGGCTGTAATTAATTTAACCCAGCATTTGGGTGTAATATTTAACCCAATCTATGGTAGAATTAACCCAGGGCTGTAATTAATTTAACCCAGCATCCATGGGTGTAATATTTAACCCAATCTATGGTAGAATTAACCAAGGGCTGTAATTAATTTAACCCAGCATTTGGATTAAATGTATAACCCATCTGCTGGGTTAAAATACACAACCCATTTCGTTGGGTCAAATTAACTACTGCTGGGTTGGTCCAATATTGATCCTGGCGTTGGGTTAAAAAACGACCCAAATGGGGTTGTTTTTAACCCAGCATTTTTTAGTGTGCAGGGGGTCAGCCTTTCGGGGGATAAGTGGCTCTGCCAAGAATCCCTTGATCTCCAGCATGGCCCCAGTGGTCGGGTTCTGGACCCCTGGCCTCAGAGTGGTCACTCGCTCCTCAAAGTCAGCCCAGAATTGAGGCACTGGCTCACTTGGAGGATTCACAGTTGTGCCACCCTCCTCCTCCTCCTCCTCCTCCTCCTCCTCCTCCTCTGTGCTGGGTAATGTTGGTGTTGCCGCATGTGTTGCTGCTCCCACCACTCTTGACACAGTTTCCTCTGCGTTCCTTTCAATCACAAAGGCATGCTTTTTGAAGCGAGGGTCCAAAAGTGTAGCTTCAGCAAGCACTCTGACCCTTTCAATTTGCCCAAATCTTTTCTCCAAATCTGCTGCAAGGAAATTAACCATCCCTTTGACAGGTTCGTGGGTGGAGGGGTTTCTCTGCCTGTGGGCAACAATTCTCTGGAGCCCCCGTGCCATCAGAATGGCTTTTGAGCCACAAACCTGTGAAAAAATAAATAGTCATTGAAATTGTGTTTCTTGCAGTTGCAGCCTTCTTTACTAATGACCATCAGGCCTTATACTAATGACCATCAACACAGCATATAATGTATGAAAAATGTAATTCATAAAATTGCGTTATTTTTACATACCTCTCTGAGCTCATCTCCACAGTCACCTCTTCAAAGGGCTTAAGAATATCACACACCTCCTTTGTGATATCCCATTCCTCGGGAGTTAAGGCTGGTAGCAGTGGATTGAGCAGTGCCATTGTGGAGACAAGAGGTTCCTTGATTTCGATGGCACGCTGCATCATGAAGTAGGTTGAATTCCACCGTGTGGCTACATCCTGCTTCATTCGCAACTGGACCTGCCCCATTTGTAGTTGCATTTCCCGAAGCTTTGCAGAGGCCACTGTGCTTCTGCGCACATACTCTGCGATAGATTTGACCTTCAGAATTAAGGCCTGGATTTCAGTTTGGTGAACTGAAGATCTGACCGTCAGATTCAGCAAGTGAGCAAAGCATCTCACATGGTTCCACTTCAAAATGTCATTCACGGCCTTGACAATGTTGCTTGCATTGTCAGTGACACAGGCTGCAATTTTATCTTGAATGCCCCACTCTTTTGCAACCCAGCTCAACTCTTGCGCCAGATTTTGGGATGTGTGCGACTCTGCGACAACAAAACAGTCCAGTAAATTGGATCTGAGTTTAAAGTCAGTGATGTAGTGGCATGTCACTGACATGTAGCTTGTTGTTGTGTTGGAGGTCCAGCAGTCTGTTGTCAAACATACAGCAGGAGCAGTCCTAATCTGCTCTTGGAGTTCAGCTCTGACCTTTTCGAAAAGGTTGGGCAGCATCCGCTTTGATATAGTGCCTCTGCTTGGCAGCACATATGATGGGTCCAGTGCCGCTGTGTATGCTCTG
The DNA here is from genome assembly GCF_902827115.2 of Pseudochaenichthys georgianus. Lineage (NCBI taxonomy): Eukaryota > Metazoa > Chordata > Actinopteri > Perciformes > Channichthyidae > Pseudochaenichthys > Pseudochaenichthys georgianus. Next base: position 120,215 of record NW_027263060.1, on the reverse strand, counting down.
AACCCCCTGTCTTCAACAATTGTGAACGGTTGAAAATCAGTGGCTATCATTTTAACCAAAGCCTGGTCCACTTTACTCTGCTGCAGTGGTTGAATGGGCCTGTTTATAAAGCCTCCCATAGTGGTTTGTTTTGGCCTTTTTCTGGCTGCTTGTGGTGCTGTGGTGGTGGCTGTTGCAAGTTGAGTTGATGTACTTGCCACACCTGAATCTGTGCTGGTTGATGCCGTTGCAGATGTTGTCGCTGCTGCTTCTGCTGTCCCTGTTGTTGTCTGCTGAGTGTCTGCTAAAAGTGCAGTGGGGTGCTTAGTTTTTAAGTGCCTCCTCATATTTGATGTGCTCCCTCCATGAACAGATATCAGGTTTTTGCAATACTGACATCTTGCTTGTGCCTGATTTACTCCAACAAAATGCATCCATATGTCACTTATTTTCCGAGTACTCATCTCCAACAAAAAAATCCTCTTATCTTTAGCAAATAATCCTCAGTCAATGTCACTCTCTCTTCTCTTGTCACTTCTGTCTGAGGTGTTTTGGGAGAATCTTGATAGTGGGGGATGGTTGGTGACAAGTAGGGGGAGGGGGACTACCCCTAACCTTCCAATCAGAAAGGTCTTGAAGAGTGTACCTTATTGGGTCAAGGGGTCAACAAATCACCACTGCAACAACTTCACTAAGTATCTCCACCCATGATAAAATAACTTTGAAAATTAATTAAAATGAACATAGTATATATGTGACCCGCTCTATCGAAATCAGTCGGAAGTCGCAACGGCTCATTTCAGAATAAACGTGGATTTACGTAAAAAACTATTTTTTCAGGGTTCGGGTGTTTTGTTTGATTTTAAACAAACCAAGTCTTGGCTTTCAGAATATGAAACTTTTATTTCCAAAATCACACGATAAGTACATTTTTGAAGCTTGTGAAGGGACGAAGACAGGCACCTCTCACTCGCACTCTGCTCTTCCAGCAGCGCCGCCCCCCTCCCTCCGGCTGACATTATGAACGTAAGAGTAAAGTAATCATAGATAACACGGCAGGATCCTTTACAGTTTGTTTTCATCTGATTTAAATTAAACAGAGTCTTGGCTTTCAGAATATTAAACTTGTTTCGGCAAATTCAGATGATAAATATAACTTTGAAGCTTGTAACGGCATAATTACAAGCGGGGAACGGAGTCATTTAACGCCACAGCAGGCACAACAACAGCCGGTGTTTCTTGTGAGGGTTTTCCCCGGGAAACAAACACAATACACACAAACGCAAAAATACACAAACACACACACGCACACACGTATACACACACACTCGCGAGCTTCCCCTCCAAACGAAAATATCTTCCCTCCGTAGTATTTTGATCATTTGCTCCACTAATAATCAATCAGATCGATGGATTCCAGAGAAGAGGAAACTTTAAAGGCCTTTTTCTCAAAATGAGGACTCTGTGACAGTCATTATATAATGTGACATATTTCGCTTAATATTTGGAGTACAAAAACAATCCTGATATCATTAGAAAGCTAGGAATCTCCTCTTTCCAACCGTGTATACAACTCAAAATGTGTCTTCGGGTCAATGCGACTGATTTCGATGGAGCAGGTCACATATGTTCATTTTAATTAATTTCTTATTTTTCAAAGTTAATTTCTAAAAATAAGAAATTAATTAAAATGAACAGTTCATTTTAATTAATTAATAAAATGAACAGTTCATTTTAATTAATTTCTTATTTTTCATAGTTATTTGACCCCATCATGACATATTTGTGTCTCGTGCGGACTCAGAGCCGTAACATATAGCAGCAGATCCAGAGCAGACTCGTCGCCATCTTTATATACAGTCTATGGTGGTCGCCATGCACGAATCTACAGCAGACTCAGCCCCTCCTCCGACTCCCGCGAGAGTCCCGTGAGCCGTGAGTGAGCCGTGAGCCGTGAGCCGTGAGCGAGCCGTGAGCCGTGAGTGAGCCGTGAGTCCGCAAATCTCTGAGTCTGCTGCGACTCGTCGCGGGAGCCGTGGGACTCGCGGGAGCCGTGGGACTCGGAGGAGGGGCTGAGTCTGCTGTAGATTCGTGCATGGGGACGGGTCTGCTGGATCTCTGGATCTGCTGCCTGCTATATGTTACGGCTCTGAGTCCTCGTAGGCTACTGGTCTCTCTCGATCATTGACCTGGATTCACGGATCTCGCGATTTTTCTGGCTCTAAATTAAGTTTCAGTGTAGACTTCTAACAAAATGGTCATGTTGTGCAACAGTCTCCTGTAATAATATCTGCATTTCCAATAAGGATCTTACTTGGAAACTCGTTTATTTTGAACATGGCACACAAAAAGAAACAAATGATAGAAAATTGCAAAACAGTTAGAATATATAAAATGTAATTATACAATTATTATTATTATTAAATGAAAACACAATTGTGCAAAATTAGCTTAAGTACAGGAACATATTAAAATAACTATATACATATAATGCAAAACACTTATTTTTTAAAATGCACACACACACACATGTTTTATTAAAGCAAAAGACACTGTGTAGCGGAGGTTAATGTAACGTTAGTTTAATATGCTGGTTAAATGCAACAACTTTTCGGTTTCACCGGTAGGATTTCTACGGTCTTGGTCATGCTGACTCATATGACTCAAATGACTCAAATGACTCGTATGATCCGGATCTCTTCAATGATTGACTCAGAAGACTCCGAGTCCATAAAATGATCCGGATTTGCCATCTCTACTTAAGAGACACTATTTTGGGGTACAATTTATCCAGTAAAGCACCACAAAAGCCATTACCTTTAAGTGTTACCAGGGCCATGAGAACATCCTCCACAGGAGGGTGGGTGGTGGTGCTGCTGTGAATAAGGCCAAATATTGATGCTGTTGTGCGGACAGTAAAGCACCACAAAATCCACCACCTTTAAGTGTCACCAGGGGCATGATGTTCTGGAGGGTGTGAACATCTGGGTTTAGTCCGTTGGGGAGTGCTTAAGTCCGGGGTCTCACGGTGTGTGAGGTTATGGAAGTATATGTCTATATATACTGATGTTTATTCATGCACAATGCCCCCCTGTTTCTAACTGGCTGGTCCCGATATATATATATTTATCGTTTTTTTGGGGAGTGCTTAAGTCCGGGGGTCCGGGGTCTCACGGTGTGTGAGGTTATGGAAGTATATGTCTATATATACTGATGTTTATTCATGCACAATGCCCCCCTGTTTCTGACTGGCTGGTCCCGATATATATATATTTATCGTTTTTTTGGTTTTCCGTTTTTCCGAAAAACCAAAAAATGACACCGGTTCTTTCTTAAACGTTGTTCATATGTTTTGGATGCATATTGTTCTAGTATTTTTTCAGGCTGTTACATACAATTAGCCTCTGTTGCTACCTGCTGGTGGTGAGTAAATATTAAAATCAGTTAAAATTGACAACCGGTCCGCGATTTTTTTTAAATGTATCTGCCGGTCCTTAGCACAATAAAGGTTGGGAACCCCTGCTCTAATAGACGCTACTCAAGATGGCGCAGACAAATCAACTTCCGGTGATACAGAGGAAATTAAAATAGTCGACCTGAGACGCAGCCCCTGTCTCAGCCTGTCCCTCTCAGGAGCCAAGCCTGGAGAGGACGGCCCAGAGTGGGTAACGCCCCGATTGCACCCGCCTCTTGAGACATCGCCCCCCAGAACTGGGGGATTGCCCAGGGCTGGCCCACCTTCATCTGTGTCATCTCTGAGAACCACGAAAGTTACATGGGAAATAAGCCCCTCCTACACCACTATATAAACAGCGTGTGGAAGCCCTTTCCGGCTCACTCTGTCCTGATGCAGCGCAGCGAATGCATCTCTTGCTCACGTGTATAGCTGCATATCCTCCTGAATGCTGAAAACTCACACACACAGCTACATGTTCCTATAATACACACTGCTTGGATTTGTTTACCTTTCAGGGCTATCCTGGCGGGAGATTGTTTAGATATAATAAGCCCAAACAATCAAAGACTCCTGGGTTTACTACTGAAGATGTGTATTATAATTGTTATATGTGAGTGATAGTGAAAACACTACTATGGTAGCTATCACTCAACGTCATTTAATTTTTATTGGGGTCTAAGGTGGGAATTGGATCTTCCTCGGTGGAGAGCAAGGATGGCCAGTGCATTCAGTCCTATAGCCGTCTTGGTAGCAGGATTCAAACCCTTTCTTCCCTGACTCAGCGAGTGCCCCATGTTCTCATTTCTGTGGCAGGTTCATTCTCTGGCGGCCCCTTATAATTCACTGCCTGATACTCTCTCCTCCTCACTATAATTCTAATCCTAACTGTCAAACCCTTTGCAGGTTGTAAACTAAAATGGACGCTGTGACAAAGGTAACTTTGTCACTGCGGACTGACGGCTTCGGGCCTTGTAATATTGCACATGTGGTTTAGTTTGAAAGTGTTTCCCTATGAAGGTAGATATGGTGCAAAATGCGAGAGCGTGAAAACCTGATGTGAGCACTTGCAGAAAATAAATCTGAGCTTGTGTGCATACATTTAAACTTGTAAAAAATATCCACGTAACTGTGTACCAAATGTACACTTGTAAATTTGGTTCAGTTACGTGGATATTTTTTACACCTGTAAAAAATATCCACGTAACTGTGAACCAAATGTGAAGTCACAGAAGAAAAAAATATCTTGTATAAAAAAAAAAATGAACTTAGTTATGAAATGTTCACTTGCAGAAATATACATCGTTTTTAAATATATTTTCCATTTGTAGTGGACATTTTTATTATATCCTTCATATGCTTAAACCAAATGCTTCTTATTTCCTGATGTGCTTTTACTATTATTATTCTATTATATTCTCTTATGGGTTTATTCCCAGGCGCTGCAAGGTCACAGCTGTTTTGGCGACTGGGAGACTCATACACAGTCACACAAGAACCGTTATGCTATCTGCTCAAGGCCAGAAGGTGTATCATAACAATTTGGCCGTGTGAACACAAGAGTTATAACATTCCCACTCTTTTCATATATAACCTCTGCTTTTTCATTGTACTGCTCACTCTCGGGCAGACTATTTTATACTCCGTTCGACTTGTGACATATTTAATTATTCTATCGTGTATTTGAAGCTTCAAATAAATAACCAAAAGACAGCTTTTCTCGATTCACCATTTATTTGTTTTGATCACTTTGACTTGTACTCTCCAGCCGTGTTTGGGTCCTAGATTTCCATAACAAATGGCGTTGTCGGCAGGATCTCTGTATGTTCGATTGGGAACACCTCTGGACGCTGGTGGCTGCTAGCTCCGGGATCTTTGGATCCTCCTCTACCTCGACAGAAACGGTACGGGACGAGGGGACCAGCGCGAGGGGTGGAACCGATTGACTTCACGAGATCCAACGAACTAAAAGGGGCTTTCAATACTGGGTGAGATGTACAAAGTCTAAATTGTTTAAAGTTAAACGTAATTAAATTCGACATGACATTTATGAGAGGGACTGCTCGAAAGTAGGATATTTGGGATATCTGGGTCATCGACGGATGAAAAATAGTGTTTTGGTAACACTTTAAAGACTTTGTTATGGGAGCAAAGCAGGGTAGGGGATTTGTACATTCTCCTGAGGGAGATGTGGATGTCATGCGAGCAAAATATGGTGAAGAAAGTCTGTCTAAATTAAATATATGGACGGAAATGCTCGGATTTCCTAAGGGAGGTTCTTTGAGTAAATTAAAAATCAAAAACCTGGGAGATAAATTACAAGAGTATGGAGATGGAATGAAGGGTAAAAATAAATAAATAAAGTTAAAGTAAAAGACTTATAGAAAACTGGACACTCACAGAAAGTGTTTATAATACTGGGGAGTAAAAAAAAGACAGTTGGCCTTGGGCATTAAATAAAATATTAAGGTTGAAGATGAATGTGAGGAAAAGAAGGAAAATACATTATTTCCAAAAGACATGTAAACCCCAGACATCTCTGTGTCCTTCCATTGCAGGCCTGAATGACCTCTCCTCGACTGGGTATCCTTCCCTCCTCCGGCGTACAACCCTGGCAATCCAGTTGGAACACCTCAACCACCTCCACCGCCACTCCAAGCTCGTCCACCCCCATCAGGCCCAAGTAGATGGGGACAACAGCGGGATAAACAAACCCGATGCCCTAGGAGACCAAGCAGGTGTTTGGGAGACAAACCTCAGTAATGCCTTTCTCAACGGACTCACAGACACAGCGCAAGCTAAGCAAAATGCTGGCCGCTCACAATACCGAGGGAGAGGCAGAGGAGGTTTTCAGAGGCAGAGGACAAGAAGCAAGACGTTCATTTGAAGAAAGATGTTTCCAAGTGTGGCAGTGTTGAACATTGGATTATGGGACTGCTCACAGAACACAGTGGAGGCAGAGGGGGACAGCAAGGAAGGGGCCCAATCGAGCGAGACGGAAATTCAGCCAGCAGCATCTAACCAGGGAAGTGACACACACACACACACACACACACACACACACACACACACACACACACACACACACACACACACACACACACACACACACACACACACACACACACACACACACACACACACACACACACACACACACACACACACACACACACACACACACACACACACACACACACACACACACACACACACACACACACACACACACACACACACACACACACACACACACACATCATACATGCTATTGAGAAATTAGAAGAATTAGAGAACATGTCTGTGGTTAAAAAGGAAAGGGTACATATTTGAAATATGACAGTGAATGTTTGCATTAAGAAATGTCCCACACTGACTTTGGTAAAAAAAGGCAGATTTTCCTGAATGCAAATTTAGTGGTAGATGTATTCACTCAATAGGAGCTGGGTAACTGTAGAGGAGAAGTTTCTGTACTACTTCAGAGTAAAGATAACGGTGATGAGTCATCCATTTCCCACATCAATAAAAAACAGTTATTTTATCATCTGTCTGCCCAATACATTTACTGGGCAGAGATCTGATTCTCCGGTTCGGCTTGGACCTCATTTTTCCACAAATGAGGGTCTTAAAGTCTGACAGCCATCTCCTACGATGGTTCAAAAAAGTGTCATTTGATGATAAATAACTGGTGAATGTGTATCAATGGGCTGCTGACATATCCTGATTCTCAGGAGTTGTTGCGTTTGACTGATCAACGTGTTTTTCCACCTGCTGTGTGGAGGCTTCTCATTTTGCATTGTACTGCTAACATGGTTGAAAGATCCGTGTAAATGCTATGATGAGAGTTGTTCTGTTAGAATGTGTGAATGATGAGCTCATGTTTAAAAATGTATTGGAATTCGCTGGGTAGCGCTATCTCTGTTAGACACACACACACACACACAAGACACAACCAGCTGTATCAAATCCCAGGGGCGGTCCACACATTTCACTAGCCAGGGGGCCCACTGATAGATGGAGGGATTTGGGTCCAATCGTTAAAGATTGGGAGTCAGTCACTGATTGGGCACCTACACACACAGAATATGTCATGTACTCTATGTCACGTGACGTGTATCAAATGAAAATGTGCACGAACGTAGCCGTTCTGCGCACATTGCTGTTGGTTGAGGATGATGAAGTAATTATCATATCTCTGAGCTTCCTGCCGCGCTTTCAGATGTGCCATACTCACTCTGGGCAGCTCACAGATATGACGTAGGGTTAATGTCCACGTTCCGTACCGTACCCATTGAAACGTGAAGCTGTTGATGGCATTCGGCCAGTGTTTACCTCTCTGCTTAAACAAGGGATCATTATTCCGTGTAACGATTCCCCGGTACGCACTCCAGTGTTTCCTGTCAAAAAGATCAGAGACAAACCTCCTGACGAGTGGAGATTTGTCCAGGATTTGCGAGCTGTCAACGCAGCGGTTCACGCTCGGGCACCGCTGGTCCCAAATCCGTATCTGATTCTTTCCCAAGTTCCAGCCTCTGCAGCATTTTTTTCTGTCATCGACCTCTCAAATGCATTTTTCAGTGTCCCTGTACACAAAGACAGCCAATTCTGGTTTGCATTTGAATATGACGGTAAACCTTACACTTTTACACGCCTGTGTCAAGGTTATTGTGAATCACCTACTGTGTACAACCAAGCATTGTGTACAAGTTTGGCCTCTCTCCAAGTTTCTAAAGGCACTGCTCTGATCCAGTATGTGGATGACATCATGATTTGCGCACCTACAGCAGAACAGTGTGAAGCTGATACTATTGCTTTGTTAATGCACCTCGCAACCGAAGGCCATAAGGCCAGTTTGTCTAAACTCCAATATGTACAAGAACAGTTACATTCTTGGGTCATGTCATTTCAGGAGAGGGGAAAGCGCTTTCAGATAAGCGTATTGCATCATTGGCTGCTCTGCCAAAACCTGTCACTAAGCGACGGATGATGTCATTCTTGCGTATGTGTTCATAACACACGGCTGTTGTTATGCTTGCTGTGATGTTACATTAGTCCGTTCTCTGCTTGTAATTATGCCGTTACAAGCTTCAAAGTTGTATTTTATCATCTGAATTTGCCGAAACAAGTTTAATATTCTGAAAGCCAATACTTTGAAGATGTATACGTGAGGTGTCTTGAGTAGTCAAAATTACCTACAAATCATTGTACACACGTGTACATATTATTCTATTTTTATGCAGCTCTGTGTGATTTTGTAGCTACAATTCAGACTAATATACTACCAGAAGTGGAATAAGTACTCAGATATTGTAGTGAAATTAGAAGTACTCAGATATTGTACTTGAGTAAAGGAATAAGTACTCAGATCTTGTAGTGAAATTATAAGTACTCAGATCTTGTACTTGAGTAAAAGTAGAAGTACCAGAGTGTTACAGTAACAGTCCTGCATTCAAAATGTTCCTCAAGTAAAAGTAGAAAAGTATTATCAGAATATAGTGAAAGTAAAGACAGTAAAAGTAGTCGTTGTGCAGATTGGTCCATTTCAGAATAATATATATGATATGTTTTATAATGATTGATCATGAAAGGGTTCTCAAAGCTGGTGAAGGTGCAGATAGTTTGAATGGCTTTGTAGACTGCAGGGTAGCTTGTGGATTTACTCCAGGTGGAACTAAAGTCTGATTTAACACTTGATTATATTTCACATCATTCATCCACATCTGTGAAGTAACTAAAGGTATTACATACATGTAGTGAAGGAAAAGTACACCATGTACCTCAATCAAGGCAATAGGTTGCATCGATGGTTATTGAGTTAAGACAACTTCTATTGAAATGTTGTTAAAGCAACAAAGTTATTTGAGTTAGGGGAGAAGGCTTTTCCTCTACAATCAGAGGTGTTTTCAATTACCACTTACTTAATAATTGGTAGCATAAACACAAGTTTTTAAGGGATTACTCCAAAAGTTCCAACTTGTTTTACCGTATGATTTAAATATAATCTTAAATTGTATGTACTTAATTACCACATGTTGAACATGAACACATGTTTTTAAGTTGACAACCATTTATAAATTAAGTTGCTCCAAATAATATTGTATTCAATAGGGTTTTTCTCTTAGCTTTTTTATGTTTTTGCCTTTAAAGAAAGAAATTAATTGATTCCACAACAAAAATATTAGGCAATTCACTTTTTATTTTTGAACTGCAGGTGTTTATTTCAACACATGATGTTTCAAAAGGAGAGACTTCATTTAGTTTGAACATTGCCTGAAGACGGTTGACGTACTTTCCATTGTGTGCACACCTAGACCGGACTTAAAAGACAGACAGGTTTTTATTGTTTGGACTTAAAAGACGTTCCTCTGACCAACGCTGACCTCATTTTGTATGTTGATGGGTCTGCCTCTCGCGACCAAGGGGGCACTAATCGGGTGGGTTTTTCTGTTGTTTCAGATTCTGCTGTACTCCGTTCTGGACCGCTTCCATGTCACCTATCAGCACAGGCAGCAGAGCTCATCGCACTAACTGAAGCCTGCACCTTTGCAGAAGGCAAAACCGTGACTATTTACACTGACTCACGATATGCTTTCGGGGTAGTACACGATTTTGGGGCTATTTGGAAGTGTAGACAATTTCTGAAATCTGATGGCAAACCAGTACTTAACCATGTACTGGTTGCAGGCTTACTAGACGCCATTCTGCTCCCATCTGAGGTTGCAGTCTGTAAATGTGCCGCACACGCAAGCAGTACAGACCCAGTTTCCCTAGGAAATGCGTCTGCTGACTCAGCCGCAAAGGCAGCTGCCCTGATTCCTCTCGCACCTCACGCACACTCATTTGTTAAAATCCCTGTCTCCTCCTTCACTGACAAAATGTCATCACTGACTTCCATGCAGCAGCTAGCTACGCCAGTTGAGAAGGCTCAATGGAAGGCTGCTGGGGCTGTTTTTGACCCAAAATCCAGCACCTGGGTTGGCCCAAATTCCAATCCATGTCTTCCCAGACATTTTTTCCCTCATTTCGCTAAATTGACACATGGGTGGGATCATGTGTCAAAAGGGGGGATGTTAGAGTCTATCAATCAGGAGTGGTTCACAAGGGGGTTCACAGTAACAGCTCAAAAGCACTGTGAAGCATGCCTAATCTGCATTATGCAAAATTCTGGTAGACCAGTAAAGGTTACAGGACCCGGAGCACATCCACCTCCCACCAGGCCATTTGAGCACCTAATGCTGGATTTCATTGAGCTTAGCCCATCAGAGGGTAAGAAGCACTGTCTGGTGGTGGTCGACATGTGGTCCAAATGGGTTGAAGCACAGACAGCAAATGCTGTGGCAAAGGCACTACTGAGGGAAATAATTCCTAGATGGGGACTACCAGACAACATTTCTAGTGACAACGGTTCACATTTTGCTAATGAGGCCATTACGCAGATAGGAGAATACATGGGCATGGACATCAGAAAGCATTGTGCTTATCACCCGCAGAGTGGGGGTGGGGTGGAAAGAGAGAACGGCACAATCAAAAACAAACTAGCAAAATGCTGTGCAGACACAGGTCTGTCATGGACACAAGCTCTGCCCATTGTGCTGATGTACATGAGGATGCGGAAAAGAACACGGAGTCAACTCAGCCCATTTGAAATCCTTTTTGGGGCTCCTCCACATATTGGACTCAAGGCTCCAGGATGTCCTCTTCCCTCCACAACTTTGTGTGAGGATGCTATGTTGTCATATTGTGTTAACCTATCATCCACTTTAGCAGACATCCGACGTCAGGTAGCCGCAGCCTTGCCTACTCCTGCCACTGGTCCGCTTCACCGCCTTCAACCCGGCGACTTCGTGCTGATCAAGGATTTCCGGAGAAAGAGCTGGAAATCCAATCGTTGGCAAGGTCCCTACCAGGTGCTTCTCGTCACCCAGACAGCGGTCAAGGTCGCCGAGAGAGCTACATGGGTCCACGCCAGCCACTGCAAGGTCGTAGTCACAGGAAAGGAGAAACGGTAGAAGGAGATGACAACAAGTGACATGTCCAAGTCACCAACAGAGATGACAACAAGTGACATGTCCAAGTCACCAACAGATGACAACAAGTGACGTGTCCTAGTCACCAACAGAGATGACAACAAGTGACGTGTCCGAGTCACCAACAGATGACAACAAGTGACGTGTCCTAGTCACCACCAGCACCACACTTGCACTACATACACCAAAACACACTACACACAAGGTGTCACGAGCGAGTGCCAGCTGAGCGGTTTCATATGCTCTCTGGTTCCTCGTTTGTGTTATCAGTGTGCGAAGTCTGACTGTCCGTGTCACGAAATCGACCGAGAGAATACACTCACACACACCATGGAACATTTCCCCCTCGTGATGAGGGCTCGCCTGGAGAGACGACAACGCAACCGTGAGCAATGTGAATACTACTGGAAAGCCTGGACAATCATAGAATGGTTCCTCTGCATACTTGCCATGATAGTTGTGTTAGGACTAGTCCTATATTGTATGTATCCAGGGTCAGCACACAGCATGTCAGCCAAAATCGAGGTATCTAAGAGGTACATGGGGAAATGAGGGCGAACCATAAGGGTCGAGGGGCTGGGGAAAGCAGGGCGAACCACATGGGTCGAGGGGCTGGTCAAGACAGGGATTGGTAACATTACTCTAAGGGATGGGGAAGATAGCACAGTGCAGTTAGACCCGTGCAACTACATGCATTTCCCCGACCCTAAGAAACTGGGGGGGGCAGACGCCTACATTTGCTATGTCGAGAGTGACAGTCACACCGCCACTCACTGCTCGGGGGGCTGGACTTTTGTTTTATGGACCACCGCGCACACCGATTGGGGTTATACCTTATGGGACGACAAAACAAACATCAAAGGGAGATTGTCTATCTCCAAGGTCAATTCATCGAGCCCCGTTATCCTGTTGCAACTACAGGCTGCCCAGATATCAGACAAGGGTTATTTTGTTGTCTGTATGTATGTATCCGGCGCCGACCCGTGTGGCACATTTTACATAGACATCGCGCCCAAAACTCAGACCCCGGAAAAGCGTAAGCAACCTTTGACGCCACTGTTGACATCTATAGGTACATTTACATTTAATCTATACATAGGCGATAACGACCATAGCAACATTGATGTGGGTCAGACCAGTAATGGGATCACCGGTAACGTCTGGTGGCACACTCTGAGATCATTCTTGCAGGCCGCAGGACAAAATGGGTCATGTTATGCATGCACCCTTTTCCCCCAGGACTCATCAGTGTCCGTGCCAGTTCGTCCGCGCTCTCTGACCCAGGTTGAACACCTCTGTGCGTTTATGGCTCTGACAAGGCCCATCAAGGGTGAAGACCGCGTAACCGAGTGGCGTTATGCTAGGCAGCTTCCCCCACCATGCAGTAATCGGTCTAACTCCTCTTTGCGTGCATCCACGCTTGATACCACATACGCAAAGTACCAACCCGTCAGCCATGTGCACCCTAGTAATTTGAGAGGGATGAAACACAGCCTATGCATCCAGAGAGTTTACCACAAAACGTCTCTTACACCACCTTATTTTTTCCTAGGCACTACTACTGGTTGTAACCGTATCCTACGGAACACGTGCAGTTACGGTGCTTACAAAATCTCGTATTGTCACATATCCGGTGCCCCTGAAAGAATCTTTTCTAACGTAGCATTCCCTGATGTTAAACATATTTCCCTCCAACTGGCGTGGGCCAGTGATGCTGGGTTTAGCGCGCCACAAGATTACGTTTGGTTGTGCGGCGACAAGCTCTATCAAGTTCTGGCTCCCCTCTGGATAGGTACATGCACTCTAGTGGATTTGAATCCAGCAGTCACTGTACTCACGTCCTTAATGCACACGACACATCATTACCCAGAGTTCCAACACCCCGACCACCACAAGGTAAAAAGAGATCTGACGTCCGCTGGAGCTAAATTCATGGGTGGCCTGTTCCCATGGTGGGGTACAGTAAACAATGCCCATAAAATAGATACCTTACACGTCCGGCTAGAGAATCTCACTTATGAGACGACGCAAGGCTTCCAGGCATTGACCCCATTCATAATAGCCTCTAGGAACATGCTCATGCAGCACCAATTTGCTCTTGACCTTTTGTTCGCCTCAAAGGGTGGCCTGTGTCATGTGATCGGTGACTCCTGTTGCACTTACATTCCCGACACCACCAAGAACATCACTGACACCGTGCTGCATCTTAACAACCTTTTAGCTGACATGAAAGCTGATGACATATCCAACGCAGGTGGCTGGGACTGGTGGTCCTGGCTGACATCAGGCGGGTGGGAAGCATGGCTGGCTAGGATAGTGACACCCCTGGCGATCATTTTTGGCCTATTAATCAGTTGTACCTGTTTGATTATCCCAATACTGAAGAAGTGCGTTTCCAGCATGGTATCCTCAGCTTTCGTTCAGTATACTACTATTCCATTACACGACAATCCTTTGCGCCACAGTGAGATAGACCAGCTAGAATCAGAAGAGTCTGATTCCGATTTATCAATATAATCATGTGTGTATCTCCTCTCTTATGCTTACATTATATTGGAGTCTGTCCTCCACAAAAACAGCCAGTTTTCTATGATATATTTGTGATGTGTTTACTTAAACCAGCGATGGAGTGTATTCATTGATGTGTTATATCAGTCTATCCTGTCATTTGTTTTTTTATTGATCAAGTATGATCAAAAGGGGAGAATGTAGTGGACATTTTTATTATATCATTCTTATTATATCCTTCATATGCTTAAACCAAATGCTTCTTATTTCCTGATGTGCTTTTACTATTATTATTCTATTATATTCTCTTATGGGTTTATTCCCAGGCGCTGCAAGGTCACAGCTGTTTTGGCGACTGGGAGACTCATACACAGTCACACAAGAACCGTTATGCTATCTGCTCAAGGCCAGAAGGTGTCTCATAACAATTTGGCCGTGTGAACACAAGAGTTATAACATTCCCACTCTTTTCATATATAACCTCTGCTTTTTCATTGTACTTCTCACTCTCGGGCAGACTATTTTATACTCCGTTCGACTTGTGACATATTTAATTATTCTATCGTGTATTTGAAGCTTCAAATAAATAACCAAAAGACAGCTTTTCTCGATTCACCATTTATTTGTTTTGATCACTTTGACTTGTACTCTCCAGCCGTGTTTGGGTCCTAGATTTCCATAACACATTACAACTGCAACTTTATTTATTACAACCTCTCAAATCAGTCATTACAACTTGACGAATCTGCTCTGTGGCAGTATAAATCGACGAATGTGCGGTCTTGACTTTTGCTACACTTCTTGCGATAAATGTGTCGCAAAAGTAATTTTCACCTGTAGATGTGGGGGGAGGGAGGGGGGTTGGAGTGAAGGGGCGGAGCTATCAGAACGACGAGGCTTGGGACAGTCACAGCCACAGTCAGGTCGAACCGCATGACTGCGGGGCTAATGGTTCGCTGGTTTGTGTCGCTACCGCTGACATGGCGCGTCAATCAACGGTAAGTTTCCCCCATTACTTGCCCAGTATTACTTTGAATATTATTATTGTGATTGAGGATTAAATCCGCTTTGAAGACCACCGTTTTATATCGTGCAGTTTAGCGGCAAAATAACGTCAGTTAGCCAGCTAACACTAGCTTTGTTGAGTTTATGCTAGCTAAACAAGGCACTAACGGTTGAGTATGAAAATAAAACCAATTGAACCGTACTGAAATAACCAGTTTTATAATTGTCTTGGGCTCCTGCTGTGTTTTTCAAGCCTTTGTAAATTATCCATGCTATTTTCTATTTAGAACGAAGGCATTGAAACTTCGGTCAGAAATCTCCTCGGCTGCATCGGGAGAAATGTGCAGGGTGGCGGGGTGGCAACTCCGCCGATTTCGGCCAGTTCTCCTGGAACTAGTAGGCCAGTAGAGCCTCAAGCACGGTCAAGTGCTGCTAGTTCGGTTGGGGTCAGCCAGCCCGTTCCTCAGAGAACATTCCAACAGGAGATGCTAAGGTAAGGAAATGTGAAATGCAATTCTGTGATTTTGGGTTTTGACCATGTCAATGTTGAATAATCTATCTTTTATCGATATTCAGTGTCCCGAGACTAACAGCCCACCGACCCATTTTTCTATCTCCTTCTAGATCCTTTCCAGGAATATATTCTGGAAACAGGACACGGCATAAAAGAAAGGCACCTGAAGCTCTTAGACCACCAATCTCCTGCTCGGTGATTTTAACATCCACGTGGACTCCAGTAACTGCGCATTCGCCGCTGAATTCCTCTCACTTCTGGACTGTTTCAGCATCAAGCAACATGTCCAGGGCCCCACCCACATCAAAGGCCACACGCTGGATCTGGTGTGCTCTACCGGCTCTCCGCGCCTCGACCTGGCTGTATCTGACCATCACGCCATCCTCTTCACTGTTCCGGTCTCCCTGCCCAGGCAGCATCCCAAACGCACCATTACGTTTAGGAACATCAAGACTGTGAGTGCACCAGCCCTATCCGACCTGATAGCTACCCACATGGCCTCGGGTCCCTCCGACTCCACTGTGGATGGCCTGGTAGCCCACTACAACACTGCCCTATCCCTCAGTCTCAACGCTCTCGCCCCCATTAAAACACGGACTGTTTCCTTCACCCGCCCTGCCCCCTGGTTCACCACTGAACTCCGCCGTTTGAATGCCTCTGGACGCCAGCTGGAGAGGCTCTCCAAAAAAACTGGCCTCACAGTCCACCTCCTGGCCTTTCGTGAGCATATCAAAACGTATAAGGAAGCTCTCTCCCATGCCAAGACACACTACTACTCCTGTCTCATTGGTGCTCAGCAAAGCAACCCCAGAAGACTGTTCTCCACCATCAACCGCCTACTACGGCCCCCTGACGCCCCCCAGCCCTCAGGGGCTCCTGATCTGTGCTTCAAATTCCTCGACTTCTTCCAGGCGAAAGTCGAGGACATCCATCGGCAGCTCCTGGTGACCGGCCCTTCCCCCCCTACCTGCACCTCAGGCACCTGGTAACGCACCTCAAGCGCCGCGCCTCTCCCACCCCAACCTCTCCTCCTTCTCCCCTGTGGATGCTCTCCAAGTGGCCAAACTGGTCAGCTCGGCCAAGACCTCCACCTGCTCCCTGGACCCCATGCCCACAGCCCTGGTCAAGGACTGCCTACCCACCCTCTGTCCCTACATGGTGGTCATCATCAACGCTTCTCTGGCTTCTGGTATAGTCCCCACCAGCTTCAAAATGGCCTCAGTCACCCCCATACTCAAAAAACCTGGCCTGGACCCCGACGACCTCCAGAACCACCGGCCGATCTCCAACCTTCCCTTCGTCAGCAAAACTCTGGAAAGAGTGGTCGCCGTACAACTCCATCTGTACATGTCCAACCATGAGCTCTATGAGCCCTTCCAATCCGGCTTCAGACAGCAACACAGCACTGAGACCGCCCTCATCAAGATCACCAACGACCTCCTCATTGCTGCTGACTCTGGCCGCCTCAGCATCCTAATCCTCCTGGACCTCTCTGCAGCGTTTGACACCATCTCTCACAACATCCTCCTCACCCGCCTCTCAGACCTCCTAGGTGTCACTGGCACAGCGCTGTCCTGGTTGACATCCTACCTCCACAACAGGAAACAGTTTGTCTCCATCAGTGGCTCAAACTCACCCCCGGCCCCAGTCCACCACGGTGTACCCCAGGGCTCCGTACTTGGCCCCCTCCTGTTCACCATTTACATGCTCCCCCTCGGCCAGATCATCCGACATCATGGACTCAACTTCCACTGCTACGCTGACGATACCCAACTGTATCTCAGCACCACTCCATCCTCCCAGCTCCCCCCTCAGAAGGTTGGTGACTTCGTCCTTGAGGTCGACGGCTGCTCCATCTCCCCATCTCCTGAAGCCCGCAATCTGGGTGTGATCCTCGACTCCACCCTTTCCTACCATTCCCATGTCAAATCAGTGACCAAATCGGCGTTCTACCACCTGCGGAACATTGCCAGACTCCGACCATCACTCTCGGAGTCGGTTGCTGAGACCCTGGTGCATGCATTTGTCACCACCCGCTTGGACTATTGCAATGGTGTCCTGTTCGGGGTTCCCAACAAAACCCTGGACAGGCTCCAGTATGTCCAAAACTGTGCAGCTCGGGTCCTCACACACACAAAGCCGTGGCAGCACATCACTCCCACCCTCATCCACCTCCACTGGTTGCCGGTCAAGTTCCGCATAAACTATAAAGTCCTCCTCCTGACCTACAAGTCCCTCCATGCCCTTGCCCCCCAGTACCTATCGGACATCCTCCACCCCCATGCCCCACCCCGGAACCTGCGGTCTTCAGACTCTGGCCTGCTCACCACCCCCCGCACCAAACTGAGAACCTTCGGGGACAGAGCCTTCAGTGTGGCAGCCCCCACCCTCTGGAACGCTCTCCCTGCGGAGATTCGCAACATCCCCACACTGGACGCCTTCAAAAGGGCCCTCAAGTCCCATCAAGGCTTTCGGCCCTTAAATCGATCTGTTGTTTTGTTTTGTGTGTGCTCGCCCCAATTCCTGTAAAGCGACCTTGGGTCCCTTGAAAGGCGCTATAGAAATCTCAGTTATTATTATTATTATTATTATTATCATCCATAAAGATGTTAGAGCTTCAGTTCTGCCTGCATCCTGAAAACATCAATAGGACTCCTCGAGATGAGACCGTTCTGCTGCAGGCAGGTCTAGGAAGGAGAACAGTGAATCTTGCAGATGATGCTGATCATGCAGAGGTAGGCCTATGTCATTTTTCCCCATCATGAAACATTAATCAGCACATTTCACATTGAACAATGAACATTGAACAATCTGCAGTTTTGGAGGAAAAACGTCCGGATTAAGATGTTAGGTGCATTATTGGACCAGCTACACATGTTCTCCAAAAATGAAGTTGAAACGTATTACATTACATGTTACTTGTTAGACGCTTTTATCCAAAGCGACTTACATACTCAATACTGTGGGCAATCCCCACAGGAGAAATTTGGGGTGAAGTGTCTCAGGGACACAACGACATGCTGACTGCAGTGGGGTTTGAACTTGTGCTCCCCTTATCCCAACACCAAGGCTCTATCCGCTGCGCCACACGCCTCCCTATTAATTGCATATTTCTTACAGTAACTTACACGAACACCACACTGTGCATTGAGCGACAAGTATGATTAAGTCTTTTTTAACTAGTTACAGTCTATGGTTACAGGCATGCATTGTATAGGTGCCCGCCTTAACTATAGAGCGCTGCTGGAAACCCAGCTTTTAATTTAGTTTTGTTGTGAACCTGAATGGCATCTGCCCGAAGAGTGCAAATTATAAACATTTGACGATAAAGCCACAGTGTCGTACATTGTAATTCACGAATACTGGAGATTATGTCACCCAAGAAACACCATATTTTGAACTAAGAATGAAATTAAAAGATTTTAGCATGTTATCATGGCATGCAACCAATGATCCCAGACTAGTCTAACATGGCTTTGCCATCTGTGCAAATATAACAAAAAGACCAACAAACAAAAGGATATAGAATAGAATTGTGACCTTAAAGGTGGGGTAGGTAAGTTTCAGAAACTGGCTCGAGATACACTTTTTGTTATATTCCATGGAATGCTCTTAACATCCCGATAGCAATGAATATCTGAAGTGCTTTGACATCAAAACCATTAAAAAAATGTCATCTGTAAAAAGCACGACCAATCATTTTAGCCGGCCCGGCTAAAATGACTGGATGGCCTACCTGCCTGTCAGCCTTCCATCTGTGCGGATGGAAGGAACACTTCTGTGCACACACTTATCTCGTGCCCTCATTGGTCATGTGCACGTTCGTGTGTGTTGGGAGGAGGGGCTCTGTAAGGAAGTGGCAGATTTTTTCCAGCTGTGTATTTTCAAATTCTAGCGCACTCGAGCTGGTTTAATAATATATGTATTAATTGTAATCACAGAGTAACAAGACACACAATCAAAGTGAAGGTTACAAAGTATTCATTGGAATTGATAGTTATAGTTTCTTCTCCTTCCTAATGGTTCAAATTGAACATATTATTTGCTGTACCTAACCATGTATAAACAACAGTGCAGAGGAATATTATATTAAACTACTAAAATATCTGTTCAGCTACTCTCCTCTGTCCTCTCAGTATCCTGAGTGTCCCACCCCCCACTCTGGTGTGTGAGGAGAGGAGATATGTTCATGTCTGTATCTCAGTCACACTGAGCTGTAGGCACAGAGATGTTATTGAAACGTTGACTAAACGACAGTGTTTGTGAGACAATAAACACACAGAAAGTCAGGTTAAACCAACTCCACAATATATTCATATTATATAATATCATGTTTGTCATATTACATTACATTACATGTTGCTTGTTCTGCTAAAATAAAGCTGTAAATACTTGTTTTGAACACACATTAATGTGCGTTGACATCTTGCAATAACTAACACATGTGTTTGTTTACCTGAAATCTCACCCTCCACAGACAGTCTGCGTGTATTCGTGTTTTGACTTAATTATTAGATGAACATGGTTTAAGTTGAACATGTTCTACAACTAAATCAGTGTCTCTCTCTTACACATGCAAATATGAGGAATATTATATATATTAAACTACTAAAATATCTGTTATTGAAACGTTGGCTAACGTGGATCCAAGCTCTGCATTGATATGTGCATCATCTATGAGAGCCCTTCTCATCCTGAGATAACGGGCCAGAGCCAGTGAACATATTCCTGCTCTTATGAAAGGTTGAATATTAAAAATGTTCAAAGAGGATTTTCATAGCCCTAACTTTGTTTTGAAAATATGAAACCAAGCTTCCATGACTGCTGAGGATCCAAGCTTTCGGGAAATGTATAATATGTTCAATTTGAACCATGTTCATCCAATAATGAAGTACAACAACTAATATACACAGACTGTCTGTGAATGTTGAGATCTCGGGTTAACTGACACATGTGTTAGTTATTACCAGATATCAACGACATGAATGTGTTGCTGGCTCCAGAAGCCAGCTGCATCAACAAGGTCCAATACTTTCAGAACATACCAGATACCTCCAAATCCAGAACCCCCACAACACCTGAGATGGGGATTGGAGGATATTTGCATGCGAGTGACTTCCATTGTCTTTGTGAGGGGCGGATCCATTACTAGGGGGGAGGTGGGCGGGGCTTGGGTGAGGTATATAAGCTTCTCATTTTATTCTTTGTCACAGAGCTTCAACCAGTTCACTCAACTGATCAACTGATCAACTACCGAACAACAACTGAACTGAGAACTGCTTTGAGGATGCCTCAACAAAACGCTAAGAAGTAATATTTTCTTGTTATATTATTAGATATATATTTTTCATAATAAATGTTTAAAAGCTTTTCAGCATGTCTTTTGCATTTATTAATTCAAATGTTCAAATGTAAAGCCCTGGAGGTGCTGGTACCACCTTTAAAGAAGTTAATGATTCATTTTGTGTTTCCTCATAGACACCGCAACGCTATCTACTGTCTGATGTGCAGCAAGATACCTATCAGCATCAAAAGACACTTGGAAGATCGCTGCATGAAAGGATGCAGTGCAGTGGAAATAGCGGCTCAGGTGGATATTGCAAAGGAGTCCACCAGGGTGTGGACCGCGACACAAAGGGTCTGGGAATACAACACGTTGGTGAAGTTACTGCCCGATCACGTCTCCCGCATGGCAATGGTGAAGTATCTCATTCAGAATGGCTACTTGATCCTGAACAAGCCTTTTGATGAAGACATGGACTGTGCACGTGAGGCACCCGGGACTTCCGACTCTGTGACTGCTACCACCTCAGCAGTCGCCACCTCGGCAGTCGCTTGTACCGCCTCTTCCTCTCCACCAGAGGAGGAGGAGACCGATTCCAGTGAAACACCTTCTTCTGACGAGAAGACAAGAGACAGTTCCAGGAGAAGGTTAGTACAACAGATGTATTTGAAATGTTGTACAGTTTATCACCTATGCATTGACGTGTAAACTTGTAGTCAGATTTGTTTTTAATTATGATGTCCTTCATTTTCAAAGCCGTTCCATGGGCACTGTGCGAGAAGCCATGCAAGCTGGCGGCATGTATGAAAAGTGCCCACCGGAAAGCAAGCTTCTTGTGGGCTTCAAAAAGCACCTGATTGGCGCCCTACAGGTCCAGAACTGCCAACAGGAGGTAAGATATATTAACTCACAGCACATTCAGTTTGTCTAGTTTATTTACAAGATGTGGATGCTAACAATTGTTTCTCAACTTCCTTCAAAGGTGGACAATGTGTCCCGGTTCCTACGCTATATGCAGCCGGAAGGAGAACCTACTTTAGAATTCATGACCAAAACAACAGAGACCATGGACTACATGAGTGCCCTAAACAACTCAGGCTTGTCTGCAGCCACTATCCTCAATTACATGAAGAACATAATCAGGTTCCTGCAGTACGTGAAAGGGAGCGTCGATATGAATGAAGACGGGAATAAGATTCAGAAGTACATCGACTACTTGAAAACCATGCGGAAACCTGTTGGAAGGAAACATGCAGGGAACGCATGCAGTACGAGGTACATGTTCTACCTTTACTATTCATCCTGTATTGTCCTTCTGTGGTGTACTTAATGTTTTCTCCTAGTACAATCCTGACTATTATAAACAACCTGTTTCTCCTTTTTATTCTTTGATTAGATGCGATCGAATTGTGGACGGCATGCCCACCGTTCATGACTGCAACCTGGTTCTGCGGAGTGGAAAGAAAAGGTTCTTGGACATCTACAACAGGATGGCTATCTCTAAGATAGTGGTCTCGCCAACTGAGAAAACGTGGTACCGCTACTACTGTGAAGCAGTGATGATGTTGCGCCACTTTCAGCGACCAGCAGCTGTTGAAGGCATGACTGTAAGTGTGACTTCAGCATTTATGAATGAAGGGTTTGAAACGTGGGGAAAGTGCTGTAAATAGAGACATGTTGTATATTATATATTGTTAATTGAGTTTTTTAGACATGAATGCATTTTAATTTGTCATTGTTTTCCAGGTAAGAGAGTGGGTGAACCGCAAGCTCACTGACGGAAGATATCTGATTGGCATCAAGAATCACAAAACCGGGGCCACGCATGTTGCAACAATAGCCTTAACGTTGGAGGAGGAAGCTGTAAGTTATTAAGCAGCAGCATGTTTTATTATTACGCAAAGCGTTTAGTGTGTTACAGTCAATTAATTCACTTCCTTGTTC
>NW_027263060.1:87500-92500 GCF_902827115.2 Pseudochaenichthys georgianus | reverse complement strand
TTCTTTGTGAAGGGCAGGGCTCCCTGGAATGGGTTCGCCCCGAGAGAGGGGCCCGTGCCCTGTAAAGCGTCGCGGTTCCGTCGGCGTCCGGTGAGCTCTCGCTGGCCCTTGAATATCCGGGGGAGAATGTGTAAATCTCGCGCCAGGCCGTACCCATATCCGCAGCAGGTCTCCAAGGTGAACAGCCTCTGGCATGTTAGATCAAGGTATGCAAGGAAAATGTCTGCTCTATGGATAGAGTAAACGTGGGTCTTGTCCTTCAAATTACACTTGTCCGACACAATGGAAATGTGAAGTCAACTTCCGATGCAAGCCCTGCCAGTGGCAGAGACACATTTAGCCACTGTGCCTACACACATGCAGAGACTTGGGGGTGCTCTATGCATGTGTCCTGGGGTAAAATAATGGCATGCCCCCATTTTTTTTATTTCAGTTTACCAGGGGCACGAACTTCTGACCGGTGTTCCCTCTTGGTTCATTCCGTGGGGGATTGCCTTTACGTCCGGGTCCGGGGGTCTCACGGTGTGAGGTTAGTAAGTATATGTCTATATATACTGATGTTTACATTACAATGCCCCCCGGTTTCTGGACTGGCTGGTCCCGATATACACAAACACACACACACACACACACCACACAAACAACACACACAACACCACACACAACACACACACAACCACACACACACACCACACACACACAAACACACACAACACCACACACACACCCTTCATAATGCGCCTTCTCCTCGTTTCCCAGCATTCAATGGATTATCTGTAAATCATACAATCAAAACAAAAACGTTGATTTATCTGTTTTCACCGAATAACGTCGGTTTTTTGGTTTTCCGTTTTTTCCGAAAAACCAAAAACTGAACACCGGTTCTTTCTAAACGTTGTTCATATGTTTTGGATGCATATTGTTCTAGTATTTTTCAGGCTGTACATACAATTAGCCTCTGTTGCTACCTGCTGGTGGTGAGTAAATATTAAAATCAGTTAAAATTGAAAACCAGTCCGCGATTTTTTTTTAATGATATCTGCCGGTCCTTGGCACAAATAAAGGTTGGGAACCCCTGCTCTAATAGACGCTACTCAAGATGGCGCAGACAATCAACTTCCGGTGATACAGAAGAAATTAAAATAGTCGACCTGAGACGCAGCCCCTGTCTCAGCCTGTCCCTCTCAGGAGCCAAGCCTGGAGAGGACTGCCCAGAGGGGTTAACGCCCCGATTGCACCCGCCTCTTGAGACATCGCCCCCCAGAACTGGGGGATTGCCCAGGGCTGGCCCACCTTCATCTGTGTCATCTCTGAGAACCACGAAAGTTACATGGGAAATAAGCCCCTCCTACACCTCTATATAAACAGCGTGTGGAAGCCCTTTCCGGCTCACTCTGTCCTGATGCAGCGCAGCGAATGCATCTCTTGCTCACGTGTATAGCTGCATATCCTCCTTAATGCTGAAAACTCACACACACAGCTACATGTTCCTATAATACACACTGCTTGGATTTGTTCACCTTTCAGGGCTATCCTGGCGGGACTTTGTTTAGATATAATAAGCCCAAACAATCAAAGACTCCTGGGTTTACTACTGAAGATGTGTATTAGTAGTAGCTATCACTCAACGTCATTTAATATTTCTTGGGGTCTAAGGTGGGAATTGGATCTGCCTCGGTGGAGAGCAAGGATGGCCAGTGCATTCAGTCCTATAGCCGTCTTGGTAGCAGGATTCAAACCCTTTCTTCCCTGACTCAGCGAGTGCCCCATGTTCTCATTTCTGTGGCAGGTTCATTCTCTGGCGGCCCCTTATAATTCACTGCCTGATACTCTCTCCTCCTCACTATAATTCTAATCCTAAACTGTCAAACCCTTTGCAGGTTGTAACCTAAAATGGACGCTGTGACAAAGGTAACTTTGTCACTGTGGACTGACGGCTTCGGGCCTTGTAATATTGCACATGTGGTTTAGTTTGAAAGTGTTTCCCTCCCGTTTGTCTGTGGCTGGTGATTGGTTCACCTGGTGCCCTGTGTTGTCTCCTCCCCCCCTCACCTGTGTCTTATTTGCCTGATTAGTGTGTGGTGTATTTAGGCTCTGGTTTCCCTGTCAGTGGACAGGTAGTGTGTGGTGAGATCCTTGTTGCTTGGTGACTGTGTTCACATGAAACAGTAAGATTGAGGCTGTGTCATGTACCTCAAGGAGTAATAAATGCCCACACCGGGTTATGTTTGAACTCTCTGCCTCCTTGCTTGGTCGGGCCCGCTCAACGGTCAGTCTCACGGACGCCCACGTGCTTACTCCTCCTCATGCCTTGAAACTAAAATGGCGGCCCACTTGAAACTTAATTAAGAGAACAATTGAATTGTAAATAAATAAGGAGACAACATAACAATTTGTAATGAACTTTTTATTTGGGGTTATTACAACAGGTCAAAACATAGGATTAAGAAAACACACCTTCTTCTGACGAGAAGACAAGAGACAGTTCCAGGAGAAGGTTAGTACAACAGATGTATTTGAAATGTTGTACAGTTTATCACCTATGCATTGAGGTGTAAACTTGTAGTCAGATTTCTTTTTAATTATGATGTCCTTCATTTTCAAAGCCATTCCATGGGCACTGTGCGAGAAGCCATGCAAACTGGCGGTATGTATGAAAAGTGCCCACCGGAAAGCAAGCTTCTTGTGGGCTTCAAAAATCACCTGATTGGCGCCCTACAGGTCCAAAACTGCCAACAGGAGGTAAGATATATTAACTCGCAGCACATTCAGTTTGTCTAGTTTATTTACAAGATGTGGATGCTAACAATTGTTTCTCAACTTCCTTCACAGGTTGACAATGTGTCCCGGTTCCTACGCTATATGCAGCCGGAAGGAGAACCTACTTTAGAATTCATGACCAACACAACAGAGACCATGGACTACATGAGTGCCCTAATCAACTCAGGCTTGTCTGCAGCCACTATCCTCAATTACATGAAGAACATAATCAGGTTCCTGCAGTACGTGAAAGGGAGCGTCGATATGAATGAAGACGGGAATACGATTCAGAAGTACATCGACTTCTTGAAAACCATGCGGAAACCTGTTGCAAGGAAACATTCAGGGAACGCATGCAGTACGAGGTACATGTTTTACCTTTACTATTCATTCTGTATTGTCCTTCTGTGGTGTACTTAATGTTTTCTCCTAGTACAATCCTGACTATTATAAACAACCTGTTTCTCCTTTTTATTCTTTGTTTAGATGCGATCGAATTGTGGACGGCATGCCCACCGTTCATGACTGCAACCTGGTTTTGCGGAGTGGAAAGAAAAGGTTCTTGGACATCTATAACAGGATGGCTATCTCTAAGATAGTGGTCTCGCCAACTGAGAAAACGTGGTACCGCTACTACTGTGAAGCAGTGATGATGTTGCGCCACTTTCAGCGACCAGGAGCTGTTGAAGGCATGACTGTAAGTGTGAATTCAGCATTTATGAATTAAGTTTTGAAACGTGGGGGAAAGTGCTGTAAATAGAGACATGTTGTATATTATATATTGTTAATTGAGTTTTTTAGACATGAATGCATTTTAATGTCAATTGTCATTGTTTTCCAGGTAAGAGAGTGGGTGAACCGCAAGCTTACTGACGGAAGATATCTGATTGGCATCAAGAATCACAAAACCGGGGCCACGCATGTTGCAACAATAGCCTTAACGTTGGAGGAGGAAGCTGTAAGTTATTAAGCAGCAGAATGTTTTATTATTACGCAAAGTGTTTAGTGTGTTACAGTCAATTAATTCACTTCCTTGTTCCCACAGTGGTACCAGGGGTACTATGAATGTATTCGCCCTGAGTTTGTGAGAGGGGAATGCAACTGTTTCTTCTTGTCTGCCAGAGGGACACAGATCACGAGTGGCTCAAGTGACCTTTTGCGACTCCATGAAAGGTATGAACCGATATAGAGCCATGTACTGAGGTGTTTTAACAATTCCTTATATTTAATCCCTTTCTTTAACAGGCACCGTATTAACATTTAATGTCACATTTTGTTTTTGCACCTGTGGCATCGATCATGGTGGTTGCACAAGTGGGCAGGTCAGAAGGGCCGCTGACACTCTGGTAGCCACCAGTTTCACAGAGACACAAAAACAAAATGTGGCTGCCTATATGTGCCGTTCAGACCTCATGGCAGATACACACTACAGGATGCCAGGGCCTTCAACTATAGTGGCCACAGCTGTCCTGTCCACAGCTGTCCTGTTGGACACCCTGAAGTATGTTTCTTCACCTTACATTGACATAGCACATCACAATGACATGAGTCAGTTGTCCAATTTCTAATATGTTGAATCATATTTTCCTCAATTTCACAGCTTTACTCCTGAGCGTTACCCCCCTACCGAAACTGATTCTCCCGGCTCGTGCATGTCAGGAAAATAATTCTCTGACTTTCAACAGACATTTCCTGTTTCAAGGGACTGCCAGCCACCAACAAAGAAGCAGAGGGTCGAAGCAGGGTTTTCAGAGAACCGTGTATACTATGACAGGTGGCGAAAATGTCAGTATGCCGATCGACAGGAACATCTGTTGTGTAAGTATTGTAATCATTAAAAGTTGGCAATTGTATTCAGTGTCACAAATTCATGACTGAATTTATCGTATCCTTTCTTTCAGCATACTACACATATCGGAAGCCATCAGGCGGAAAGATAGAACGTCTCATTTGCAAGGAGGGGTGGACGTCCAAGGCGCAAGACATTTTGGACATGTGGACACCAGCTCTCAAATACATCATTGAGAGTGATAAGAACATCTTGAACAGTTGTTCTCGGCAGAAGTGGAAAGGCTTTGCCATCAAATCTTTTGATGGACAAAAGGGGGAAGGTAAGACAATTGAGGAAATAGTATCAGTCAAATTAGCACTATAGCGTTTTGAAAAGTGTGCCAACTTGCAAAGTTTATTTCGTTCATCATCTAACTCGATATGTTATGCTATCTTTATCACAGGAGTTG
>NW_027263060.1:37500-82500 GCF_902827115.2 Pseudochaenichthys georgianus | reverse complement strand
TCGTTTTCCCAGCATTCAATGGATTATCCGTAAATCATACAATCAAAACCAAAACGTTGATTTATCTGTTTTCCCGTTTTGGTTTAAAAACCGAATAACGTCGGTTTTTTGGTTTTCCGTTTTTCCGAAAAACCAAAAATGTTCTTTCTTAAACGTTGTTCATATGTTTTGGATGCATATTGTTCTAGTATTTTTTTCAGGCTGTTACATACAATTAGCCTCTGTTGCTACCTGCTGGTGGTGAGTAAATATTAAAATCAGTTAAAATTGACAACCAGTCCGCGATTTTTTTTTAATGTATCTGCCGGTCCTTGGCACAATAAAGGTTGGGAACCCCTGCTCTAATAGACGCTACTCAAGATGGCGCAGACAAATCAACTTCCGGTGATACAGAAGAAATTAAAATAGTCGACCTGAGACGCAGCCCCTGTCTCAGCCTGTCCCTCTCAGGAGCCAAGCCTGGAGAGGACTGCCCAGAGTGGGTAATGCCCCGATTGCACCCGCCTCTTGAGACATCGCCCCCCAGAACTGGGGGATTGCCCAGGGCTGGCCCACCTTCATCTGTGTCATCTCTGAGAACCACGAAAGTTACATGGGAAATAAGCCCCTCCTACACCTCTATATAAACAGCGTGTGGAAGCCCTTTCTGGATCTGCCTCGGTGGAGAGCAAGGATGGCCAGTGCATTCAGTCCTATAGCCGTCTTGGCAGCAGGATTCAAACCCTTTCTTCCCTGACTCAGCGAGTGCCCCATGTTCTCATTTCTGTGGCAGGTTCATTCTCTGGCGGCCCCTTATAATTCACTGCCTGATACTCTCTCCTCCTCACTATAATTCTAATCCTAACTGTCAAACCCTTTGCAGGTTGTAACCTAAAATGGACGCTGTGACAAAGGTAACTTTGTCACTGTGGACTGACGGCTTCGGGCCTTGTAATATTGCACATGTGGTTTAGTTTGAAAGTGTTTCCCCTCCCGTTTTGTCTGTGGCTGGTGATTGGGTTCACCTGGTGCCCTGTGTTGTCTCCTCCCCCCTCACCTGTGTCTTATTTGCCTGATTAGTGTGTGTGTATTTAGGCTCTGGTTTCCCTGTCAGTGGACAGGTAGTGTGTGTGAGATCCTTGTTGCTGGTGACTGTGTTCACATGAAACAGTAAGATTGAGGCTGTGTCATGTACCTCAAGGAGTAATAAATGCCCACACCGGGTTATGTTTGAACTCTCTGCCTCCTTGCTTGGTCGGGCCGCTCAACGGTCAGTCTCACGGACGCCCACGTGCTTACTCCTCCTCATGCCTTGAAACTAAAATGGCGGCCCACTTGAAATTAATTAAGAGAACAATTGAATTGTAAATAAATAAGGAGACAACATAACAATTTGTAATGAACTTTTTATTGGGGTTATTACAAAGGTCAAACATAGGATTAAGAAAATACATGGCAATTTACCAACCCAGTCAAACGGCATTTCGTGTTCACCAACACGATTTTTAATCTATTGATTCGTGTTCGCCAACACGATTTGCCCCTTTTTTTCGCGTTGCACAGCACGATTTTAAAAGCAATGTATTTCTACTGGTAATGTGTTTCGTGCCTGCAGGCTGCAGCACGTCTTTTTCTCCGGTCGGGTCGTGGAAGACCGGAAGCTGTGTGGTTCATAAAAACATGTTCTTACTCAATATCAAGCCACAGTTATTGCTTTTATTTTAAATCGTATAATTTCGGACTTTTGTTGCCGTCTGTGAGGAAAATAAATGGGGCTCAGAGCCTCAGGATACTGAAATCTGTATTTTTAAATCTTTTTTTCCTTCTAATTTGTTATTCTTTTCAAAATAACACACTGTTATTTACTCACCAATAACGCACAATTATCCTTGCTTTTATTTATTGGTTTAAACATTAAATAACAGATTAAGGTCAGATTAAGAAATGTGCAGAATATGACAGTTTAATGGTGGAGGTACACACATATTGATAGATGTCTTGTAATGCACTGTTGAGGAACCTGTGACCCAAGTTTTTCATTCATTGCATAACTACACCGTAGTTGTGTATGATATGTCAATAAACCTTTGAAAATCTTGAAAAGGATGTGCAAAATAGCCATAATATACAGTCTTTAATTAACTATCAGTAGAGAATAACGAGTAATGAATATACTTTATTACTTGTTTCCATTCATGTAAATTGCAGATGCATGTTTAGTCTTCTCAAGCACCAACTATCAAATATCTCTCCTGATTGTTGGCACTTGACACAAATCACCTTACCCAAATTTTACTCAGGTGTAAGTAACTAAAGTCTGATTTAAGGGTTGTTTATATTTCACATAATTAACTCAAATAAATGCAGTGGAGTAAAAATACCAGGTTAACCTCTGAATTGTAGTGGAGTAGAATTACAAAGTAGCAATGAGCTGTCATGTGGGTATATATTAATATATTAATGCTGCGCATTATGGACACAAGCGATTTTCACCCATTTATTAATTATATGTTTTACATTTGATAACACCAATGTGTTTAATACTGGCAACTTCTAAATGTGAGAAAAACGAAAACGTTCAGTAGAGATGTCCCATAGAACATTTTGCGAAACACAATAGACAGCATGTGTAGTTCTGGGGGGGGTGTTCGATTCCAGTTTGGATAGTCTGGCGTGGTTTCGTTCCATTTCACACAGCTGTTTGACGCTCTGCGTAACCTTACGGGACTGTAGTCCTAAACGATAGATGGGGATTATGGGTAGTGTAGTGTCTTCGGCCATCCTAAACTCAGAAATGTTGACAATCGCAATGATGCTCGAAATGTCCCTTATAGGCCTACGTCTGTTTCCGGTTATTTTTATTTTGAAATTCAGTTCCTGGCGGACGCCAAAAAAGCCCGAGATTATGGAATTAAACCAATAAATAAAAGCAAGGATAATTGTGTGTTATTGGTGAGTAAATAACAGTGTTATTTTGAAAAGAATAACAAATTAGAAGGAAAAAATATTTAAAAATACAGATTTCACTATCCTGAGGCTCTGAGCCCCATTTATTTTCCTCACAGACGGCAACAAAAGTCCGAAATTATACGATTTAAAATAAAAGCAATAATTGTGGCTTGATATTGAGTAAGAACATGTTTTTATGAACCACACAGCTTCCGGTCTCCCACGACCCGACCGGAGAAAAAGACGTGCTGCAGGCAGTAGAAATACATTGCTTTTAAAATCGTGCTGTTCAACACGAAAAAAAGGGGCAAATCGTGTTGGTGAACACGAATCAATAGATTAAAAATCGTGTTGGTGAACACGAAATGCCGTGAGACTGGGTTGTGATATCTGGTAATAACTAACACATGTGTCAGTTAACCCGAGATCTCAACATTCACAGACAGTCGGGGTATATTAGTTTTTGTACTTCATTATTGGATTAACATGGTTCAAATTGAACATATTATACATTTCCTGAAAGCTTGGATCCTCAGCAGTCATGGAAGCTTGGTTTCATATTTTTAAAACAAATTTAGGGCTATGATAATCCTCTTTGCACATTTTTAATATTCAACTTTTCATAAAAGCAGGAATATGTTCACTGGTTTTGGCCAGTTATCTCAGGATGAGCAGGGCTCTCATAGATAATGCACATATGGTGATATAGCTTAGGCTGAGACCAATCCATAGATACCTTATTTGAGAATATTGGACCTTGTTAAGATGGTCAACCTCCTGGTGACATATGCGCATATTGCACAAGATTAGGATTGTATGCATTTATGTCATACTACAATGTCCCTAGACTTTCAACTAATTGAATATATTATACATTTCCTGAAAGCTTGTATCCTCAGCAGTCATGGAAGCTTGGTTTCATATTTTTAAAACAAAGTTAGGGCTATGAAAATCCTCTTTGAACATTTTTAATATTCAACTTTTCATAAAAGCAGGAATATGTTCACTGGTTTTGGCCCGTTATCTCAGGATGAGAAGGGCTCTCATAGATAATGCACATATCAATGCAGAGCTTGGATCAATACGTATCCAATGGGACCCTGCAAGTCATTCTCAAACCTTGTGGAGACAAAAATGTCCAGGTGCTCATATGAACTCTACTTATTTAACTTGTTAAATGTCCACCGTTATGGGACTGTAGCTCAGGCCAGCTTTGTCCCTCAGCCTTGTTTCATACATCACTGCAAAGGTCAGACTGAGACCTTTCCATAGACACCATGGATACACAATGTCAGACCTTGTTTAGACAAACAGTGGCCAATAAAGAGATGTGACTTATGTGTGCATGAAATGTACAGGAATCTGTCCATTTCATCCACATTTGACGACCCATCCAGGGTGGCTTTCTTACCCAGGAATTAGTGTGTGAAACCTGGGTAACATTGATGTGAATATAGGGAGAATATGTCCATTTCATCCAGGGAGATGTACAGGGCTTTCTTACTCAGAAATTAGTGTGTGAAAGCTGGGTAAGATTGCTGTGAATATAGGGAGGATATGTCCATTTCATCCACATGTGACGACTCCCATTAAAAGTGCATGAAATGTACAGGAATCTGTCCATTTCATCCACATTTGACGACCCATCCAGGGTGGCTTCCTTACCCAGGAATTAGTGTGTGAAAGCTGGGTAATATTGCTGTGAATATAGGGAGGATATGTTCATTTCATCCAGGGAGATGTACAGGGCTTTCTTACCCAGGAATTAGTGTGTGAAAGCTGGGTAAGATTGATGTGAATATAGGGAGGATATGTCCATTGGCAAATGTAAGGGGAGAGAAACAGAGCAGAATCACTGCAGAATCAGGTCTGTGTGCAGGCTCTCACACTCACAGACACCCAGGCTCACTGCAAAGCTCAGACTGAGACCTTTCCATAGACACCATGGATATCAATGTCAGACCTTGTTTAGACAAACAGTGGCCAATAAAGGGATGTGAATTATGTTTTAAACGCCTATTGCAAAAAACAGAACTGGTGGTTTCTAAGTTTTGACCTGCTTCAAAATGTCCATTGCTGTTCATTTCACCATTAATTAGTACAGGACAAATGTAAGGGGAGAGAAACACAGCAGAATCACTGCAGAATCATGTCTGTGTGCAGGCTCTCACACTCACAGACACCCAGGCTGATGCAGCTGGCTTCTGTAGCCAGTAACACATTCATGTGCGTTGATATCTGGTAATAAGTAACACGTGTGTCACTTAACCCGAGATCTCAACATTCACAGACAGTCGGGGTATATTAGTTTTTTTTGTTAAATGTCCACCGTTTTGGGACCGTTGAAGGGCTGTTAGGGATAAAACACATATGGGCACATAGCTGTGGCTGAGAGCTATCCATAGCTTCCTGTTTTGATAATATTGGGCCAAAAAGGTAACAGTGCCTATATAATCACATGCAGTCAATGTTCACGGTTTCTGGGCTGTAAGTCAGGCACACCCACCAGAACCTCATGCCCCTGGCTTGTTTTGTTGTATTCAACATAGACAGGCTGGGGTCCAGCACCACGGAGAGCGCCTCCCCGCTGCTGCTGCTGCTGCTGCTGATGGAAGGTGTAACATTTTACTCTTTTTTTCCCCGTTTCCACGTTTCAAACCCTTAATTCATAAATGCTGAATTAAATGCTGAATTCACACTTACAGTCATGCCTTCAACAGCTCCTGGTCGCTGAAAGTGGCGCAACATCATCACTGCTTCACAGTAGTAGCGGTACCACGTTTTCTCAGTTGGCGAGACCACTATCTTAGAGATAGCCATCCTGTTGTAGATGTCCAAGAACCTTTTCTTTCCACTCCGCAAAACCAGGTTGCAGTCATGAACGGTGGGCATGCCGTCCACAATTCGATCGCATCTAAACAAAGAATAAAAAGGAGAAACAGGTTGTTTATAATAGTCAGGATTGTACTAGGAGAAAACATTAAGTACACCACAGAAGGACAATACAGAATGAATAGTAAAGGTAAAACATGTACCTCGTACTGCATGCGTTCCCTGAATGTTTCCTTGCAACAGGTTTCCGCATGGTTTTCAAGAAGTCGATGTACTTCTGAATCTTATTCCCGTCTTCATTCATATCGACGCTCCCTTTCACGTACTGCAGGAACCTGATTATGTTCTTCATGTAATTGAGGATAGTGGCTGCAGACAAGCCTGAGTTGATTAGGGCACTCATGTAGTCCATGGTCTCTGTTGTGTTGGTCATGAATTCTAAAGTAGGTTCTCCTTCCGGCTGCATATAGCGTAGGAACCGGGACACATTGTCAACCTGTGAAGGAAGTTGAGAAACAATTGTTAGCATCCACATCTTGTAAATAAACTAGACAAACTGAATGTGCTGCGAGTTAATATATCTTACCTCCTGTTGGCAGTTTTGGACCTGTAGGGCGCCAATCAGGTGATTTTTGAAGCCCACAAGAAGCTTGCTTTCCGGTGGGCACTTTTCATACATACCGCCAGTTTGCATGGCTTCTCGCACAGTGCCCATGGAATGGCTTTGAAAATGAAGGACATCATAATTAAAAAGAAATCTGACTACAAGTTTACACCTCAATGCATAGGTGATAAACTGTACAACATTTCAAATACATCTGTTGTACTAACCTTCTCCTGGAACTGTCTCTTGTCTTCTCGTCAGAAGAAGGTGTTTCACTGGAATCGGTCTCCTCCTCCTCTGGTGGTGAGGAAGAGGCGGTACAAGCGACTGCCGAGGTGGCGACTGCTGAGGTGGTAGCAGTCACAGAGTCGGAAGTCCCGGGTGCCTCACGTGCACAGTCCATGTCTTCATCAAAAGGCTTGTTCAGGATCAAGTAGCCATTCTGAATGAGATACTTCACCATTGCCATACGGGAGACGTGATCGGGCAGTAACTTCACCAATGTGTTGTATTCCCAGACCCTTTGTGTCGCGGTCCACACCCTGGTGGACTCCTTTGCAATATCCACCTGAGCCGCTATTTCCACTGCACTGCATCCTTTCATGCACCGATCTTCCAAGTGTCCTTTGATGCTGATAGGTATCTTGCTGCACATCAGACAGTAGATAGCGTTGCGGTGTCTATGAGGAAACACACAATGAATCATTAACTTCTTTAAAGGTGGTACCAGCACCTCCAGGGCTTTACATTTGAACATTTGAACTAATAAATGCAAAAGACATGCTGAAAAGCTTTTAAACATTTATTATGAAAAATATATATTTATTAATATAACAAGAAAATATTACTTCTTAGCATTTTGTTGAGGCATCCTCAAAGCAGTTCTCAGTTCAGTTGTTGTTCGGTTGTTGATCAGTTGATCAGTTGAGTGAACTGGTTGAAGCTCTGTAACAAAGAATAAAATGAGAAGCTTATATACCTCACCCAAGCCCCGCCAACCGCCCACCGCCCCCCTAGTAATTGATCCGCCCCTGACAAAGACAATGGAAGTCACTCACATGCAAATATCCTCCAATCCCCATCTCAGGTGTTGTGGGGGTTTTGGATTTGGAGGTATCTGGTATGTTCTGAAAATATTTGACCATGTTAATGCAGCTGGCTTCTGTAGCCAGTAACGGCCCGTCCACACAGCGGCGTGCGCTGACGCTTGCGTCTGAAACTCGACCAACAACCAATCACATGAATCTCCCGCCCCTGACACACAAGCAGCAGTTTGATTGGCTAGAGCTTGTACTGGCATATAATTCGATTGGCTGACGCCTCGCCGAGGCGTCAAAAGTTGAACATTGCTCAACTTTTGCAGCGAGCCACGCCAGCTACGCTACACGTCGCTTCCCACGATGCATTTCGGCTAAAAGTGACGTCACCCCATTCAAAGTGAATGGGGAAGCGTCAACGCACGCCGCTGTGTGGACGGGCCGTAACACATTCATGTGCGTTGATATCTTGTAATAACTAACACATGTGTCAGTTAACCCGAGATCTCAACATTCACAGACAGTCTGTGTATATTAGTTTTTGTACTTCATTATTGGATGAACATGGTTCAAATTGAACATATTATACATTTCCCGAAAGCTTGGATCCTCAGCAGTCATGGAAGCTTGGTTTCATATTTTCAAAACAAAGTTAGGTTTATGAAAATCCTCTTTGAACATTTTTAATATTCAACCTTTCATAAAAGCAGGAATATGTTCACTGGTTTTGGCCCGTTATCTCAGGATGAGAAGGGTTCTCATAGATAATGCACATATCAATGCTGAGCTTGGATCCACGTTAGTCAACGTTTCAATAACAGATATTTTAGTAGTTTAATATATATAATATTCCTCTGCACTGTTGCTTATACATGGTAAGGGTGTGTGTTGGGAGTTGTAGGTCTCAGTTATGGATGTCTAGCATCACTCAGTGGTCAATAATGAGATGACACACAGCTGAAAGGATTTACAGTACTTTGAGTGGATGTCAACGTTTCGGGTGAAATAAACTGAGAATATGAATGTGCTTTGCATGATACATAGTTATTGTGAAGACCATAACATGAAGACACATGGAGGCACTTTTAACCAATGCACATACATGTTTGATTGTTGAATGTTATACATTATGAAGGTTAAAAGGGAAATGAAGCAACAGATGAATACAAATACTTTCAAAACACCGTTTTTGCACAATTCACAGCATAAATTAGACTGAGGCAAATGTGACACATGTGTTACTACAGAGATTTCATGAATTTCATGAAAGTGCATACATTTTAAATGTGAATTTCTATTTTTAAGATTAAAAAGTTGAAATTAATCTTAATCACAACCATTGTCATATCCACAAAGTCTAAAGTAGACAAAACCACGTGACACAAATGTGTGGTGTAATCAGAACAGGATGTAGTAACAACAGTCAAATAAGTCGACATTTGGCCTTATGAAGGTTAATGGGTCAGAAAAGACAAAATTATAAAGTCCAATGTTCAACTCCTATTTTTAACCCCTCATATGACCATATCACACATGTGTCACATTTGACTGTACACGTTTTGACAAGGA
Organism: Pseudochaenichthys georgianus; assembly: GCF_902827115.2. Lineage (NCBI taxonomy): Eukaryota > Metazoa > Chordata > Actinopteri > Perciformes > Channichthyidae > Pseudochaenichthys > Pseudochaenichthys georgianus. The sequence goes on along the minus strand of NW_027263060.1, from coordinate 73,530 downwards.
CAAAGCATTACATAATCTGAAGACAGACATTCAACATTATGAAGGTTAATGGGTTGAAAAAGACAAAATTGTAAGGTCCAATGTTCAACCCATAATTGTAACCCCTAGCTTGACCATTTCACACATGTGTCATACATCAGCACACTTACTGTACAAGTTATGAAAATGAAATGCCAACATATAAGCTGAAGACTAAGACATTGAGATATAATGCAATGAAAATAAATAAATAATGACAACACACATGTGTGTCACTTTCAGGACACCAGTGTCCCAATTAGTGTTAATTTCGTTGACTAAAACTATGACGAAATATGTTCGTCAACGACCTTTTTTTCCATGACGAAAACGAGACGATGACGAGACGGCACCGACGGCAGTAAACAATAACTGTAACGAAATCATCATGCAATATCGTTGACGAAAAGTGACGAGACGAAAATGTAGTTTACTAAATAAAAACTATGACAAAATCTCTCTTTACTTTCGTTGACGAAAAATGAGGAGACGAAATATTATCAAAGATAACGTTAAATCTCTGATAGTCAGTTTTTCTCCCAGCAGTTCCATTTCCGGTGCTGCGGCAGAGCAGCAGCTGTTTCTGTGCTGCGCGCGGCGGTACATTTCAATTACACCGGGCAGCGGCACAGTATGAACTGTCAGGAAGACTCGGGTCTAACTCATGGTCTAACTAACCTTATTTAACAGAAAATAAAATGGCAACAACAGGGCTTAGGAGCAGTGGTCGCGTTAACCGAATACCCCCTCGTCAGCGCGAGTGAGTGATACAGTGTGCACTCGACGGATAATAATGGATTATGACGGAAATGTTACAATCCTGTCCGTCAAAATGACTGGCAACGGAAAAGTCTAAAGCCACCACTGCTTGGGAGAAAGAAACGATGTGATATTTGGGCCCATTTTCGCTACAATGAGGCGGAGAAAAAAAGCGAATGCATTGTTTTATCAGAAGGGAAGCAATGTGGCCATAACACAGCTGGTAAAAACACCACAAACCTGAGCAGATACTCTCTGCAAAGCTGCTTTCTTAATCATTCAACCTGTGTTTTTCATCAAATAAGGACAAGATAATCTTATTTATTTATATACTAAAATGACAAATTATTGGTTTTGGCTAGACTAGTTTGACTGAAATGTTCTATATAATCATATAATATAACACAATTGTGTTGAATTAAGAGAGGGATAATGGGTTACATTATAATTTATGTCAGGGTGAACAGTGAATGTGTGAAATGCTAATATTATGCTAACCTAGTTGCTAAGCTAACGGGAGATATTTCAATGTATAAGCAGTGATGTAAGCGTTGCTACTTGATGCGTGAGTCCCCGGTTCTAAACTCTTCTCAGACTCTCCATATTTGAAGTTGATTATATTATAGTTAGCAGTAGTTATTATTATAGGTTTATTCATTTAGGCATTATTAAATATAAAACACATTTGTGTGATTATATTAAATGACTTATATTTAATATTAAACTCCACTGTGTATCAGAGCTAGACACCTAAAACATACAACATGACTTAGCAGAACTAATAAAGAAATGTCCAGAATACTACTTGGAAGAATGTAAAACATTTATTTAAAAAAAAAACAGCACAGTGTGTACATTTGAGAACATTAAATTATATTCTCCTCCGGGCAGGACGACTGCGCCGGACTCTGGAGTCCTTCCGTGGCCATTTTCTTGGGCTGATCTTCAGCGAGGACAACACCACCCTGCACTTCCTCTGTTGGCACACAAAACATAAAGCAATTTGTAATGAACTTGTCACGTTGGGATTCATACATAGTCATATTGTGCTATTTTAACAGTTTTTAATCTCAAAGAAAATCAACATCTTTAATGCTATATTTTACTATATTTTTTTAAATTGTGACATTTTGACTACCTTTCCAGCCCGGCTCCTGGTCATCCTTGGACTTCTCCTCCTGGTCCCACTCTCCTCTCCCTCCTCCCCCTTCTCCTCCTCTTTCTCCTCCTCCTCCTGTTGGATCATAAAAGAGAAAACAGTTATCTATCTATACACTGGACTACACATGAGTAACTATACATGACTCTTGTCTTTTAATTACCTCAGACCGTGTCTCGGACTCGGTCGTCTCCTGCGCCCGTTCGAACAGGAGACGACCTTTCCTTGCCTGTTGGACGTTGAGGTCCATGGCATAGTGCTTGTCAGCTGTCACTGTGTCATGGCACATCAAGCTACGCTTGACCAACATGTAGGACCTCTTCAATCGCCGATTGTAGGCCTGGGAGAGCTCCATGCCATCATTTAAATCTTGGACTTGTTGTTTTAACTGAGCCACCTCTGCCTTCAAGGTGGCCACAGTCTGGCCTTCTCCCTCCTCTTCCAGGCCTGAAAAGTGATGGCATATTATATTGTTATTACATCATATTGTAAAACTCATGCATACGGAAATGCATAAATAAAATATGATCAAATGTGTCATAAACACACACACACACACAAAACCTCTTCCCGCCTCTTCCACACACAAACAATACCTCTTCCCGCCTCTTCCACACACACACAACACACACACACACACACACACACACACACACACACACACACACACACACACACACACACACACACACACACACCACACACACACACACACACACACACCACACACACACACACACACACACACACACACCCACACACACACACACACACACACACACAATTACCTCTTGCAGGTCCAGTGTTGACACCATTGGCACCGGAGGGTTGCTTGCTCTCAGCGCCCCCAAAGTCCCCAATATCAGCCGCCTCTTTAAATTGGAGAGCAAGGTATTTATTCCTTCAGGGCCCAGCTCAGAATGGCTCTTCATGTGCCTATCCAGCCGGCTTCCCTTCTGGGTCATGCAAGACAGCACTGGGCACAGCTCTGCTCGGATGTTCAGTCTCCCATTTGCAAGCATCACAAGTTTCCCCCTCTCTTCGTTGTTAAGGACAAAATGGGACACCCTAAGGTGTTGTCCTAAATACGTAAATGTGCGATAGCAAATAGGGCAAGCGTTTTCCGTGTTCTTCTCCATCATTAACAACTGGTTGTTTTCTGCGTGAAACACTCCCCTGCTCTATTTATATATAACTGGTATGGGTGTGCAAATCACCCGGTCCCACCCCTTTCTATAGTACTGGGATAGGTGTGAAAACACATCCCACCCCCTGGCATTAGAGAATGAAAATTATGAACATCACAGCTTCACGTGTTTCGCCAAAATGTTCACACACTAGGCGTCCGAGATAAGTTGCATTCGCTTCGTATTGATCTGTAGATGTGATTTCATGTCTCATTTGTTCATTTGGATGGAGAAAAAGTAGTAGGCCTACATAGAATTAAAATGATGTGCTTCACGTCTTTCGACAAAATGTTCACACGCTAGGTGTCCGAGATAAGTTGCTTTCGCTTCGTCGTGATCTGTAGATGTGATTTCATGTCTCATTTGTTAATTTTGATGGAGAGAAAGTTTACATTTACACATGTGAATTCAGAGTGTCTGACCTGCATCCAGGGTTGGGAGGGTTACTTTGTAAATGTAATCAGTTACTGATTACTGAATACATGGCTCTGAAAGTAATCCGAATACAGTTACGTAATCAGATTACTTTTAGATTACTTTCTTTTTCCATAACAGATGGGTATGTTTTGGTGAACAGGAGACACAAAAAGCAAAAGAAAACTGAGCGTGTTTTTACTGTTTTAATGGCGTATCAAGAGCACAACTGAAACATCACCTTTGAAACGATGCAACAACATAATACACTTTCTGGGGATGCAGCTTGGGATGTGAGGAGTGAGGGACACGGCTTAGAACGGGCGTTTCGCCTTCTGTCCTGCCAGTGTTGGCAGGACAATAATAATTAAAATGTCGAACTCAGACTTTTTAAGGACATGTCGGCCAGGGGTGGAGAGCTATATTTGTTTAAGCACCGGATTGGCAAAACAGGAGACTCTGTGCACCAGTCTGCCTTGATCTATGAATTCATGTCCGTGACTGTGAGGAAGCGCACACACTCCCTCACTAACATGTTGGTCTTAACTATTTGTTTGTTAAGAAAGGTAGTACATGTTTGTTCTGAGTTGCCTTTATTTCAGTTAAAGTTATAAAAACAGTTTACATAGACAAACTAATAAAATGCATCTAAATTCGTTTGTCAGTCTGTAAAACACACAAGCACCAAGTAATCACCATTTCCTTTGTTCAGACCTGGAGGCCATCTTGTCCCAGTGCTCAAAGAGGGACTCCAAAGTACTCCTTATATGTGCCACATGAGTAGGCGGAGTCTTGGACGCGATTGGTCAGGGAAATGTGTGATTTTATGAGTGTCAATTAAGTTAAAAACTATCCGTTTTAAGCAGACCTTGTTGTTGTTTAAGATATCATATTTATAGCGATGCAATAATGAATTTACTTAAGCCTTTAGGGTTTTATTAAAGGTAGACAACAGTGTTTAATTTTGTATTTAAGCCTTCACTCTGCTTTTAGAACCATGACCTGATTGGCCAGGTTGGAGTGGGAAGGCGGGCCGTCTCCTATAAATGTGGTTGGGAAGAGAGGGGAAGGGCATTCGTTTTTGTGTTTGTTCCTTGCTGGTGAATGCAGCACCAGGCATGCAGTTTGTGTTTCTGTGGAATAATGTGGAAGGCTAAGAATAAAACGCCTGTTTATTTTTGCAAGAAAACCCTCTCTCCACGTATCGTTCTTTCACCTGCACCTCACATCATAACAGTGACACTCACAGTATTTGCTGCCCACAGCTGTTTTATAGAAGGAAAACCTCCTTCACTTCATGAAATCTCTGCAGCGCCAGGGTTAACTCAGAAGACGAGCGTGCAGTGCCTTTCACGCACCGGCTTCGCTGTGCTTACCTTCAGAATCAGAAGGCAAAAGAGTGACCGCAGGCTGATGTGTTTTAACCACACACACACCTCTACACACACACGACTTAAATGCAGACTTTTGTTCCTCCATGTTTCGTTGTTATTGTTTCACTGAGCGGACCCTTTTTTGTTCCTTCTGCGGCGGTAAAAGTTTTTGTGCGCTGTGATGATTCGCCTGTACCTTTAATAATGAATATTAAATGTTGTGAGGAAATATTTCCATCAATAATTCCAATAAGTAATCCAAAATGTATTCACTTCAGGTTTACGAAAGTAACTGTAATCAGATTACTCGTTTTTCAAATGTAACTGTAACTGTATACAGTTACTTGATTTTTGTATTCTGATTACGTAACGCCGTTACATGTATTCCGTTACAACCCAACCCTGCCTGCATCATTAGGCTAATATCACTTATGTTCAAATGCTGACATCAGGACTAATGTCTCACCGCGTTAACACTCGCCCTTAGATGCGTGAAGTCCCGAGTTCGACTCCATGCTGTGGCATTGTTACGTTCCCTCTTTGCTAGGGGTAAGGAAGGGAAACGACACGACCAGTTGGTAATTGGTATTGGTTACCGGTGGTTTTATTGGTAACAGCAAACTGAGCAAAACGTTGCACACAAACAGCTTGGCCCAACAACGGGTCACTAGTTCACAAAAGGGTCTCCAAAAGAGAGTAGCCCAGTACTATACAAAATAAAGAAAATACCTCACTTCTAAAGTGGAAGCAAACAATAACAAAACGGGACTGTGAGCAAACACAGCTGGTGCGGGTCTACAGGTGCTAATCACCTGGATCTACGCAATATACACACAGGAATGCTGATCTACAGGTGCTAATCACCTGGGTCTACGCAACACACACACACAAACCCTACACTAAACACAGAATACCACGACACACTGCTAACCAGTGTGCTCGCACAGAACCCTACAGAATACACACTGCTAGTCAGTCTACAGAATCACAGGAGGAAGGCTTTGTCACAATGAGAGGGTTGAGGCATCTGTCACACAATACAGAGCCTCCAGATTGTTGTCCGTGCTCAGCCTTTATACTCCTCCCCAGCAGATGTGCGCCGGCTATGCGCTGCGATTGGACGCCGTCAATTCAATCCCCATCTTCAGAGGCGGACCAGGAGATGGGCAGCCAATGAAGTTGGCGCAACCACACAGCTCATTTACATGAACACACACACACCTGAAAACACTCACAGGCAGATTAATGAGCAGACAAACAGCATCCGTAACAGGCATGCATGCAACATTTTTTACATTTAGTCAAGAGAGAATGATATGTGTCTTCTCAGACTCTCCATATTTGAAGTTGATTATTGTATAGTTAGTGTTTTAGTATGTTAGGGTAGTTAGTATAATAGGTTTATTCATTTTGCAACTATTAAATGTGAAACACATAATGTGTGATTATATAAAAAAGTAGTACATTTTCAAGACATAAAGGAATTCAGAGTGCCGAAATTGCATCTTGCAAATTGGCCGCTGCGAGGCGGATCCCGGAGCTCCTCGGTAGGTTTCCTCTCACCAATCTCCTGACAGGCGAGGGTTGTTGACAGATGTGCTCATTCTTTCACATAATTGACTGAGTGCTTTATTTTTTCTCATTTCTTCAGAGCTGATGGCCAGCAAGCCCACCAATGCTACCCGGTTCCTCTTTTACGGGTATATCACCCTCCACTGGAGCTGCTTCCACGGCCACCGCCCCGGCGTCTATGCCAACCTCACCGACCAAGAGGTCATTGAAGGGAGGCACCAGGGGGACGAGCAGCAGGGCCACCTCATCCATGTAAGCGCTATTACTAATTTGTTTCTAACTTAACTCTGTGAGAAACTGAGAACAGTCAAATGTAATAAAATAAGAAAAATACTACATACTTTAAAGGGATAGTGGAAATCTGCGAATTTTGGGTTTAACTTATGTATTTTTATTAAAAATAAGCATAATAAACTTTTTTTTTTTATTTCATGCGCCTAGTTTCATTTTATTTTCAATTTTACTGCTCCCGACCACGCCCTCTCAATGAAACGAAATACTTTGGGAATCTTCGGGTGATGACGAAAACAAAGGAAGACGGGCACAAACATTGGACGAGGCACGAGTATTTTATTATGTTTTCTGGCTGATTTAATGCATCATTAGCCTGTACCATTGTGTACAACGCCATTTATTGCCTGTCGATTAGGCGACCGGAGGCCTCGTCATCCGATAATCCGGTACACAGTGTCGAATGTGTACACTACAGTCATCATATAGACATGATAGACTAACAGTACTGTGAGTACAGCCTACACTTGACAGGCAGCCTGGCTAGCCTAGGATTAGGACCATACTACGTCAAAAGACCGATTGGCTCTAGCTGTATATCATGCTAGTATACAATTCATTTAAATGTATTCATGTAATTAATGCCCATAAGGCTGTTACATATACAATAATAAATGTGACAAGATAATTTATGTGAACCTGACCCTGGTATGTTATGAAATGTACCCTACATGCAGTCATCCTCGGGCATAGCCATAGGCCTACAGTGTATGCATGCCAACTATTGCAATATATAATATAGCGCCTAGCGTGAGCTATGCTTAGAGACCTACCAGTCAAGATTATTTGTGCGTAGGGGTGCATCATCTGGCGCCTGGTCATCCTCGCCATTGCCCATGCCGTGAACTAACTCCATCACCTCGGGCTCGAACAAATAAGGACGTAATGGTCCATCGTCTGCCTCAATATTCTCACCATCGTCGCTTACTGAACCGGATTCAGATTCAGTTCCTAAAACTACATTTTCGCAGGAAAGCCGAGAGGATGTTTCTGACTCGCTATCATCACTGGATACCTCGTACAATCCTTCTTCTTTGTCTGGTATATTTGCCCTTCCACGTTCATTCTGCATAGACGCCATGGTTTGTTATTGTTTCGTCTTCCTGAGTTTTCCTCACTTCCGGTTTGGCTGAATCGATCATTTTGTTTCTAAAAAAGTTCGGGGAAGCTGCAATAAAGTGCTTCTAACATGCGTAAGGCAATTATTATATTTTTTAATCAGGTGTGATTGTTTTGGTACGTAATTATGCTTGTATATAAGTTAAAACGAAACTATTTGGGGTTCAATTTCCACTATCCCTTTAAAGTGGAGAGCTGTGCTGATTTAAAGAGGATATGTGGACAAGAAATGTGCAACATGTTGTGCCGGATTGACACTTTTAAAAAGAGGATGCAATAATTCCTGCACTCTCTATCTCTCCCTCCTCTCCCTCTGTCCTAATAGATCAAGAACCACAAAACTGCTGGGTCCTTTGGGGAGGCCCAGTTGTATCTTGAGGCTGGAGAATTTTCTTGGATGGAGAGGTGGCTGGAGGTAAAGAAGGGGCTGAAGTGAAATAACTACTTCTTTCTCTACACAGAGGGAGAAGGGCCCTGCAAAAACCTGGGAGCCTACCTGGGGATGGCCTGGAGGGATGCGGGGATGGAAGGCCCCATATGCTACACGGCGATCCGGACAGCCCTTTCAGAGTATTTAAGGCAAATGTCAGCCTTATGAACGGAGGTACCGTGGGACTTGCCCTTCACATGTACGGGTGTCCGCTCAATGGAAATGCGATGTCAACTTCCGATGTCAAGTTCCTGTCAGCGGCTAGACAGATGTTACCAGTGTTTACCAGTGTTGCCAGGGGCATTATAACATCCTCCACTGGAGGTTGGGTGCTGCTGCTGTGAATAAGTCCGACTATGGGTGCCGATGGGCGGACGGTAAAGCACCGCAAAGTAGACCCCCTTTAAGTGTTGCCAGGGGCACGAGAAAAATCCTCCACTGGAGGTTGGGTGCTGCTGCTGTGAATAAGTCCGACTATGGGTGCCGATGGGCGGACGGTAAAGCACCGCAAAGTAGACCCCCTTTAAGTGTTGCCAGGGGCACGAGAAAAATCCTCCACTGGAGGTTGGGTGCTGCTGCTGTGAAGAAGGCCGACTATGGGTGCCGATGGGCGGACGGTAAAGCACCGCAAAGTAGACCCCCTTTAAGTGTTGCCAGGGGCACGAGAAAAATCCTCCACTGGAGGTTGGGTGCTGCTGCTGTGAAGAAGGCCGACTATGGGTGCCGATGGGCGGACGGTAAAGCACCGCAAAGTAGACCCCCTTTCAGTGTAGCCAGGGGCACGAGAAACATCCTCCATGGAGGTTGGGTGCTGCTGCTGTGAAGAAGGCCGACTATGGGTGCCGATGGGCGGACGGTAAAGCACCGCAAAGTAGACCCCCTTTAAGTGTAGCCAGGGGCACGAGAAACATCCTCCATGGAGGTTGGGTGCTGCTGCTGTGAAGAAGGCCGACTATGGGTGCCGATGGGCGGACGGTAAAGCACCGCAAAGTAGACCCCCTTTAAGTGTAGCCAGGGGCACGAGAAACATCCTCCATGGAGGTTGGGTGCTGCTGCTGTGAAGAAGGCCGACTATGGGTGCCGATGGGCGGACGGTAAAGCACCGCAAAGTAGACCCCCTTTAAGTGTAGCCAGGGGCATGAGAAACATCCTCCATGGAGGTTGGGTGCTGCTGCTGTGAAGAAGGCCGACTATGGGTGCCGATGGGCGGACGGTAAAGCACCGCAAAGTAGACCCCCTTTAAGTGTAGCCAGGGGCACGAGAAACATCCTCCATGGAGGTTGGGTGCTGCTGCTGTGAAGAAGGCCGACTATGGGTGCCGATGGGCGGACGGTAAAGCACCGCAAAGTAGACCCCCTTTAAGTGTAGCCAGGGGCACGAGAAACATCCTCCATGGAGGTTGGGTGCTGCTGCTGTGAAGAAGGCCGACTATGGGTGCCGATGGGCGGACGGTAAAGCACCGCAAAGTAGACCCCCTTTAAGTGTAGCCAGGGGCACGAGAAACATCCTCCATGGAGGTTGGGTGCTGCTGCTGTGAAGAAGGCCGACTATGGGTGTCGATGGGCGGACGGTAAAGCACCGCAAAGTAGACCCCCTTTAAGTGTAGCCAGGGGCACGAGAAACATCCTCCATGGAGGTTGGGTGCTGCTGCTGTGAAGAAGGCCGACTATGGGTGCCGATGGGCGGACGGTAAAGCACCGCAAAGTAGACCCCCTTTAAGTGTAGCCAGGGGCACGAGAAACATCCTCCATGGAGGTTGGGTGCTGCTGCTGTGAAGAAGGCCGACTATGGGTGCCGATGGGCGGACGGTAAAGCACCGCAAAGTAGACCCCCTTTAAGTGTAGCCAGGGGCACGAGAAACATCCTCCATGGAGGTTGGGTGCTGCTGCTGTGAAGAAGGCCGACTATGGGTGCCGATGGGCGGACGGTAAAGCACCGCAAAGTAGACCCCCTTTAAGTGTAGCCAGGGGCACGAGAAACATCCTCCATGGAGGTTGGGTGCTGCTGCTGTGAAGAAGGCCGACTATGGGTGCCGATGGGCGGACGGTAAAGCACCGCAAAGTAGACCCCCTTTAAGTGTAGCCAGGGGCACGAGAAACATCCTCCGTGGAGGTTGGGTGCTGCTGCTGTGAAGAAGGCCGACTATGGGTGCCGATGGGCGGACGATTAAGCACCGCAAAATACACCCCCCTTTAAGATTCCCAGGGGCACGAGATTCTTGAGGGTGTGATCATCTTGGTTTAGTCCGTGGGGGAGTGCTTAAGTTCGGGGGCCCGGGGACCCAAGGTGCTCGAGGTTCTGGAGGTACATGGGAGGGATCCTGGAGCTCCTCAGTCCGTGTTTTGGGGGTCTTGGAGCGGCCCCGAAGAGGTGCCTTTGTCGGTGTACCTAATGGGTAAGAAAGCCACTCTACACAGGTCGTCAAATGTGATTGAAATGTACAGAATGCTGTACATTTCAATCACTTTTAATGGGAGTCGTGAGGTGTGGATGAAATGGCCATATCTCCCTTAAATTCACAGCAAAGTTACCCAGCTTTGACACACTGATTGCTGGGTAATAGAGCCATGTGCACCATGCATTTAAAGTAATCTTAGCCAGCTTTCAGACACTAATTCGTGGGGAAGAAAGTCACCCTGGTCGGGTCGTGAAATGTGATTGAAATGGACAGATTCCTGTACATTTCAATCACTTTTGATGGGAGTCGTGAGGTGTGGATGAAATGGCCTGTTTAATCCGATTTTGAGCACTCTTTTCCCCGCATAAACTAGTTTAAATCACCGTTAAACACTTATTTTGTTGATGTCTATATAACCGACTTCCCGCTATGCATTGCGGTCGGTTATATGGACACAACTACCCTGGCACTAGGCAGACCGCGGCCGGTAGTAAATGTCCAACCAGTGTTCCACCTGATCCCTAGAGTATGTAAGTTTACTAAAGAGACTTGCATGGTAAAATAAAAACTGACTAAATCCACTGCCATTTTCTTAATGTTTTCCAGGCCAAAAAAACACAGGATGCGGCCAGCCGTAAGAAGGTGACAGACTTCATGTGCCACGACACCTCTACGGCTGACCGCTTCTACGCAACCATGCCTGACGCCAAGGAGGCAGCGGTCATCAGGACCATCATGGCCAAGGCCTTGGAGTGTCCCCCATCACAATCTGGAGGTGGAGTTGGCAGCAACGAGGAGGAGACCACCAGTGAGGAGGACGACACTGTTGTCCTGTACCAGGACAGCTCGTCAGGCTCGTCCTCCAGCCAAGACGAGGAGTTCCGGGCGGAGTTAAAGAGGAGGAGAGAGGAGGATAAGGAGGGGGAGGAGGTGGAAGCGGAGAGAGAGGAGGATAAGGAGGGGGAGGAGGTGGAAGCGGAGGGAGAGGAGGATAAGGAGTCAAATAGGGAGGAGGAAGCAGAGAGGGAGAAGGGAGTGGAGGCTGCTGGAGTCAGCCAAGTCTCACCCTGTTCTGTGGTTCTTACACCGATAAAGAGAAGACTGAGACCCAAAAATAATTGAAGTGTTTTTATATTTGTATATTCGTAAGTTAATGTGTTCTATGTTGTTAAATGGTGTTCCCGTGCGTTTTTTATATTTGTATATTCGGATGTTAATTTAATGTGTTTTATGTTGTTCAATTATTAGTGTTATTTATATGTTTTAAATGTAATACTTTGTCCTTTGTATTTTTCTAACACACATTTTATTTGGTATTGCTAACCAAAAATATATAGAAAATAGGCCAGGCTCTTGATGGAGAGTTTTGAAAGTTAAAATGCCAAGTTAATTATATCTTTACGACATAAGAATTTAGATGTTTAATGTTCAAAAATAATATTAGAAAAATTGAGCCTTTTTTCTTGATATTCAAATGCACACACAAGTGTTTTCGTCACATAAAACATCCTCATAAATAAGAAATGGCTAAATAAATCAGTGTCCGATGCAACATTTGAAGCCACGACCTTCCACACGAAAGGGCGGATGTTATCACGGTGCACCACAAGACCATGTGATGTCTTCTAACATAAGTCATATTTAGCTAGTCTGTGATGCATTTACTTAGAATTTCTTATTTATGTATACACGTGAGGATGTTGTATGTAATGAAAACACTTATAAATAGAGAGGAGACATTTTGGAAAGTGTCTAACCACTTTGAAACTGTGTTGGTTGTCCCATGCGGGACTCGAACTCACGACCTGGGAGGACACTTCGAATACAGTCTGACCACTTCAAATACACCGCCCATTCTAAATAAAGCACATTTATTTTTGTTGCTGTGGTTCTAGTTCCTGACCACCCAGAGACCTCCATTTGAGTACTCCCGCTCCTCGTGTGGTGTGAAAAGACTACCTGCAATTTGGAAGCTCAAGAGGCCATATAAGCAGAGTTATTGCAGGACATTTTGCTGGATTGCGTATCTTTCGGCCACGGTTTTGGTCCCCGAGCGGATAGGGTCCTCATATTCTGTGTAGAGACTCTCTCTGACGTCCAGTTGGATCGACCGAACTTTGGTTGCGCGAGGTCAAATTTAAAAAAAATGTGCTCAATATCAAACTTCAGAATCCTCTTGCAGACGTCAAGTCTGACAAGACCCTTAGATTTTAGTGCGTTTATGCGCCACTTTTGTTCTGGAGGGCCTGCGGTGCTGACATTTACATATGTTAGTCGGCACTCGACGACGAGCGAACCTACACTGTTTTCGGGTCTCTGCATGCCCCGTAGGCTCTGGGGGAACATGTACACTTGGAATTGAAAATGAATGGTGGCGAAAAGGAAGGGTAATCCCATTCTTAAGTATTTGAAATGGACAACCTCCCATGTTAGCCAAACAGCTTGAAATTATGTGGATGTTGCTGCTTTGACAAAAATGGAGCCTATTTTCCACAGTGCCAGAGTTTCAGGCTCCCAGCTCATCCCCAAAGCCAACTTCTTCCAGGAGCATGGTAGCGACCCAGAAACACCTGCAACCCGTTTATGACGTATCGGAGGTTGCGTGTTGTGATTCTGGAACAACTGTATCTTGGGGAAAGCCTTAATTGGTTGCCACCCAAAAATGTCTCAAAGGTCGGAAAGGTCAAAGTGTGATATGAGTGTTTTTACGAAAATAAAACACAAAAATCAAAAGGGGACCCAATGGCCTCGGAGTACACATGTCCACAAATAAACCACTTGAATCTGGAGATCCTCTGACCTTCTCTCAGGTCAGGGGGGAGGGGTAAGGGAATTAGGCCCCGCCCTGTCCACACCAATGTAAAGTATGTGAAGTGGACAATGCACTGGGTGTATTCAGAGTGGACAGAAAGTCCACTCTGAATACTCACATGTTACAAATAGGTAGGGTAATTGCAGACACCCCCCCACAAAAGATAAACACCTTGGGGGTCCACAAAACAGGGGGACGCCCAGGGGAGGGGTCCTGTACGAGGGGGATCGGTTTGCAAGTCCGTTCGAGGCCAAATTGTCACAGAGACCCCCGAAATTCCCCACTAAGACCACTATGCAGCCCTTCTCCTGAAGACAGACCCTGTGACACTTTGGGACAGATTGGGCGACATGGGAAATAGGAGGGTCCTTGGCACAATTTTGAACACTCACAGCCCTGTTTGCCCACTTTGGGGGTCTTCCTGCCCGCTTTGGGGGTCTTTCTAGTCACTTTGGGGGTCTTTCGGTCAAAACGGGCCTTTAATACACTATTGTGGGTGAAATGCATTTGGATGAATTCAAAGTGGACAAATGAGCTCCAAGTGGACAAGAGCGTGAGCACCAGCGCCACCAACAGGAATTTTTAAATCAACACAGGCAATCCGGCATGTATTGGCAGTGCCAAGGAACATGTCTTGGCAGCGGACGTCGTCAGCCCATCGCCGCGCTTTTTGTACGCTGCCAATACTTTCCCCATGTTAAAGGTGTACCCCAACGGTGCCATGTCCGCTTCACACAATAATATTCCCCTGTCCCTTCTGTCCTTTGTCTTGAGCCCCCGCCAATTGAAGGAGGATATAATCACCATCACATAATGTCATTAGGCAGGAAAATTACCTTTTCCAATCCATTTTCACCTTTTTTCATTCCGTCGATTGCCCTTTCCTCCTCTGCTAGTCGATCGTCCCCTCTGTTTCACCGTCCCAGGGGACTCAGTCCTTTTATTGGGTCCCCTCGCCTCACTCCCAGTCGAGCGCGTCACCATCATCTCCTTCAAGGGGCTCCTGTCTTTTCCCGACATGCTCTCACCTTCTACCGACCATTCCTTTCTCCAATCCTCTTTAACAACCGTCCCCCCATCTCCTCCATCATCCGTAGCAAGCGTGACATCCCTGTCTCCACGATCTGCTTTTTCTCCTCCACTCTCAGCTGTTGCATCTCCTCCGTCCTCTCCATCCTCCCAGGTTCCTCCTTGCTTCCATCTATGACGAGATACTTCTCCACCTCCATTTCATCTCCATCGGGCTCGCCCTCAATCTCCTCCACACCCGGTTCTTTCACCGCCCCTCCCTCATTTGTTTTTGTTTTCTTTTAAATCTATCCCCACCCTCCTCTTTCTCCTCCCCTTCTATCCCCCCTTCATTTTTTCCCACCCTGCTCCCTCCCCCATCACTCACCCCCTCATGTGGTCTTTTCTTTCCCATATCCCTCTGTTCTTCTCCAGATTTCCCCTTACTCCCCTCCCCCTCCTTGCCCCTTCCTTCTTTCCCCTCCTCCCCTTTCCCCTGCCCCCCCTCCTCTTTTTCCCCTATTCCCCCCTCCTCTGATTCATCATCCCCCATCTGCTCAAAATCCTCCTCCTCCTCCTCCTCCTCCTCCTCCTCCTCCTCCTCCTCCTCCTCCTCCTCCTCCTCTAGCGAAATGCCCCGTCCCCTCGCACCTGTAGCACTTAATCTCAGGACACTCTTTGAATATGTGCCCCGCCCTTAAACAGTTTCTACACACCGCCACCTGTTTTTCATGTAATACTCTTACATATTCAGATCCTCCCTCCACTTTAAACTGCGTTGCATATGGCAGTGAAGTTACTTTTTCATTAAAGGCAACCTTTAGGTAACGTGTCCCATCAGCTACCATCATCCCCTGCCTGGTGTTTCTCATGAACCTCCTTTTGATAGGAGAGACCGCCTTCACTCCCCACTCATGAAGCTTCTTTAAGATCTGACTATCGCCAATGTACACAGGCATGTTCAAGAAGGACACCATCACCTTCATGGCCGTTAACCCCTCCGCCTTTATTACCATCCCTTTCACCCGTAGCCCCTCCAGCAGTCTCTCTTTTCCTTCCACATATCTCATTGTCACCTCATATCCCTCCCCCTTCCTCCTGCATCCCACCACCTCTCCACACTCATCCTGTATTTCACACAGCATGTCCAACATAGAAATCGTTCCCCTCCCTCCTCTCTCTGCCCCGTAGGAACCATTTTCATGCTTGCTTCTGCCACAGGAGCACCCACCTCCTCCTCTCCTTGTGTCTTTGCTTTCTTCCCCTCCTTTACTTTTCTTTCTCTGGCTTCCTCCGCCATTCTCTCCACCTCAATCCTCCTCTTTTCCACCACCAACACCGCATCCGTATCTTCGCTTCTTATTTTTTCCAACCTGACGGTCACCCCTTTTATATTCTTTCCTTTTGTAGAGCTCACCTCCATCTTCTTGACCTTCATATCCATCTGCTTTAGAACTTTTCACATCTCTTCTCCAGAATTCTCCGCTGCTTTAAGCTCAGCTCCTTCCACATTCTTCCCCTCCCCCCACATTCCAGACATTCCTGAACTCACGTTGTTATCCTCCGTATTTCCGTCTATACTGTCCATATTGTCCCCCCAATATAATACCCCCCAGCAACGCTGTTTAGGGGGGTGTTTATCCAAAAAGTAATCCAAAAAAGGTCTTTGATACTCCACTTTGTCCGTGTTTAGCTCCAAACAATTAAACAGCTCTTTCTCCGTACATACACTCAGCGCCCCTAGTGTCTCAGGGTGGTATGGCCGTAAGCAAAGAGTTTGGAGGGATATTGGCTACTTGTAGCTGAGAGGGGCTGGATGTCTCAGGGCCGAGTTTGGGTGCTGAAAGGCGGACTGCCAAACCGCCTTGTCGATACTGTTAGAAATTAAAATCAATGTTGATATGGCGTAATTTGAATTAAATACACTATTTAATTTAAATCAGTTTTATTCTGAAAAACCTGAAGTTCACTAACTATAAACTTAATACTTTTATTCTGAAAATGCTTCACTTCCGGTTAGCATTAGCATGTGGCGAAATGCTGCATGTTCAAACCATGAATCGAAGGTGAAATTACATGTGATGTTGTACACAGAGCACACTGGGGTTAGCACTCATTTATTGCCGCTGAATAACGTTTATTAGGGAATGTTTAAATAACCACAGACACCAGAATGATGTAATTTAACAATACAACAAGGCAGGAATTGCATTGGACCCGCCCCCGACGACGTCGGCCAATAGGAGAAGACCTCAGATGACAACAGGAAGAGCAAGCAAAAGATTGACCTCTTCCTCCGGCTGACCCGGACTGACCGGACGCATGGGGAGAGCCGCACTCCACTCGCACATTTCATGTTGTACACCACCGCATCTTTTGTGTAATTAAATGCTGTTAACTTTTATAAGCTTCCCTTGACTCTTTTCAGTCTCTCCTGCCTTCAGGGCTATATAATTCACTAACATTTGGCGTCACTGGGTGGACCCTGAAGCTAGATTGAGCTGGAAGACGGGGTAAGGCTGCAAGCTAACTAGCATCACACTAAGTTTTTGGCTGGGCCTAAATGAAAGGTGAGACAGTTAGCTGTTTAATTCCGTGGTGATTGCAAGTGGTGTGGAGTGTGTATATAGTGTTTCTATTCGTCTCTGTTGTATCTTCGGCGCCGCCCGATTAATGTGAATATTACATAGTATTAAGACCTTCTGGGGAGGCACTAGCTTGTATCTGGGATACCTCTGGGTAGGTACCAGACCTGATCTGTTTTACGCTGGACTGGGTCCATTCATGTTAGTCTATATGTTTGATGTGTTAAACCTGCGTAGTCTGGTTTAATAAAGTATTTTTGTGTGATGATCTAAGCCGAGGCGATTGTGTACAAGATTGGTATGAGATCAGCATCTATAGAATTTAGAGCTAAGATAAATGAAGATTGTTTTGTATTGTCAAGCAGTGTGGTTATTTATCTGCAGATGTTGTGTTCCCCTTCCCCCAATCACATGTGGTTAATGCTATACTGCTAAGCTAGTTAGCTAGCCAGTTAGCATTAGTAGATGGTGAAATAGTTTGAGTAAAGATACAACCGGTAACTACTGATTGAATACACAGGGATGGTGTAGATTAATGTTGAGAGTAGATTGAGTTGTTTTGTTTTTCATGCTTTTCAAAGAAAGTAATTTGCACTTTATATTTTGAGGAAATAAACAGGAAGTAGGTTTATGAACCGGAAGTACTAGTTGATACATTTGAGAGGAGTTAAAAATAAAACAGCTCCCCTAGCGGACATACTAAGTATTACGTTAATACATTCTTCACCACACAGATAAAGATTACATGTGGTTTCTTTGAATTGAAGTATTGTAGTTAACACATTTTATGACATTTGCATAATTTCATAAACTTTAGTATACACGGTAGGCCTACACGGTTTATTTGGATTTGCACCATATTCCTATTTTAATATTACAAAGTAAAAACCATACACTGTTCATTTTCATTTATTTATTTAGATTTTAGAAATTTGCATAATTTTAATTTTGTCTAATTTTGATTTTCTAATCTCAGTTTTACAACATTTACATTTATTTTCCAAATTCCAAAAAAAAAAAAAAAATTCGGATGACATACGATATCTTTATAAAGAATACAAAGGTACTATTCAGAGGATTGGTAATTCATTTTTGATAACTTAATAATATTATCCGTGAACTTAAGAAACATGTCGCCAGACACCAAGTTAAGAGCACTCCCAGTGCCAGGCACAACTGCAGATATTAAGGCGAGAGTAAACTCCTGGTCAGATGCTGGGACCGTTCCCACTAAAAGACAGAAGAAATGGAACCAAATAGAGGAACTGTTCAAGCAGTGGCAAACGAGAGGATTGATTCCAGCAGATGATCAACCTGGACCAACGGAAGCCCATAGAAAAGCTGTAGTTGAACATGAGAATGCTGAATACCTACAACAGGAAAAAGCATGGATCAAAGCCGGACAACCCCCTCGGTATGGACCTGCTAAAAACGCTATGAAAAAAGCTGAAAAAAGAAAAGTTATGGTTGCAAATCTGATTCTCTATCTAAAATATACCAGCCAGGGATTGACAAACAGCTTACATGTGGTAGCAGCAGAAGATCTGCCAGTAATGGAAGAAGAACTCGGCAGAAGAGATGAAGCACTCTGCAGAAGAATAGAAGCAGAACTCGGCAGAAGAATGGAAGAAGAACTCGGCAGAAGAGAGGAAGCACTCTGCAGAAGAATAGAAGCAGAACTCGACAGAAGACTGGAAGCAGAACTCATCAGAGGGATGGAAGAGAGACAAAAGGCAGATGAAGCCCATAATGACATTATTGCAGAAAGACAAAGGGAGGAAGATAAATACCAACAACTTCTGGCGGAAAGACGACAAGAAGATGTAAGATTCCAGGACATGATGGCAGATCAAATAACTCAAAGAAAACGCCGGACAAACTACTCTCCTGACTATTCCAATGGACAGGGAGATGAAAATGACGACAGCGGAAATGAGCAACATTACCCTGGGACATGCCCCAAAACTAAAAGAACCAAGACCGGTGCACACACCTCCATGCCATTGATAGCGGCTGGAAGAAGAGGATTTCAATACCAACCATGGACTCACAGGGACATGGAAGCATTAGTGTCAAAGCTACCTCCACTCACGAAAGGAGGTCAGAAGTGGGTGAATGATCTGGAGCGATACACAGCCCAAGACCACCTGTGCTTGGGAGACATGAGAGCCCTGCTTGGACGGATAGAAGGAAGATTAGGGGCAAGAGCAGTAGATTCCGAGGCCAATTGCACAAATGACCCAGATGAAACTCCATTCAACTACATCAGGTCGAATTATTGGGCTGCTATTCGTCACATCTACCCGACAACACGCAGTTTACATGCCCTCAACAGCCTGAGGAAAGGCACGGAGGAAAAAATGCATGCCTTCTTGAAGAGATGTGAAGGAGTGTGGGAGGACTACACTGGAGAACGGCATGACGTTTCTCCGGCTGTCGTAATGTTGTGGAAGAACGCTGTCATTAAAGCCCTTCCCCGATCAGTGCAGGCAGACCTGGGAGACGTGGTGGGATTAGTCGCTAAACCCATTGAAGAATGGAGACTACATCTCATTCACCACGATATGAAATACCAGGCAACAAAGTGGGAAAATGACGAAGAAATGAAAACACTACAACTACAACTTTTGAAGATAAAAGTAGCTGAGAGAGATACCGAAGCTAATAAAAACATGAAAGCGGCAAGGCAAATGGCAAATACAGCAGAGAAGACCATAGAAACGGAGACAGTAATGCAAGCACCGCTAACAGTTCAAGCTCAGGTGGTGTCAGAAAATCAGATGCAGTACCAACAAAGAGGTAGAGGAAGATTCCGAGGAAAAGGCGGAGGAAAGGGTTTCAAGAAAGTGGGATGTTACACATGCGGTCAGATGGACCATTGGTCCAGAGATTGTCCGCATCAACAAATACAAAACTCACTGCAAGTACAGCCACAAGCACCACAGTATCTTCAACAGCAAACACCTGTGTATCTTCAACACCAAGTACAGCCGCAAGCACAGGTATACACTCCCATACAGCATCAACAAAAGGGACAATGGAGACGAAGAAGGAATGATGGCTGCTTCATATGTGGAGATTGTAGACATCTGGCCAGAGATTGCCCAACTCAGCAATATCCACCACAAGGTAGCACCTCACAATGCAGAGGAGAACCAGTGTTAGATATTAGAAATATTGAGGCGGAAGCATATGCCAGGGCCATGACGAATATTTCTGTTGGATCAGGTTATTGGGTAAATGTAAAAATCCACAAGATGAACTCGTTGCAACCGGTATGGAGTGGACCATGGGAAGTTGTAGAACGCACTGCAGATGCACTCCGGATCAAAGTTAAAAAGGGAACATGTTGGCACCCACTTACACATTGTGTAGCCGTACCGCCACCTTTCCTGAAACGGCACGGCAGTTAGAACTGATTTTGGAAAACTGGTACAAAACAATAAGGAATTGAACATTTTTTACAAGGACAGCACCAGGAGATGAGTAAACTCAAGAATCTGTAGAGTGTAAATACATTGAGAAAAACACATTTTACACTCGAACTGTTTGCATATCATAGACAAGGAATTTAGACAATATAAATAAATGTTCAGCACAAGTAATAATTATAATGGAAAGTAGACATAGGCCTACACTTGAGTCAAATGTCATTACTGTGATCTGATTAGTGTGCTCTGCAGGTTTACTATTGTAACGGTGGGATTTAAAATATTGGAGAAAATATGAAGATGTTCTCTCGTAGTGTGTGGAATATGTGATGCTGGAAACATGTACGTTTTTCAATTTATAGGAGAAAATGGTTTCCTGAAAGAGTTGTTGGGTAAATATGTAGCAATGGATGAAACCATTTTTAGAGTGAGTTTTTGTAATATCATTAGTAGACATCAATTATGTTGTTTAGATGGCATTTAACAATTAAGACAGATAGTATGATTAGAAAGAGTCAGAGTGGAAAGGGTTGGATTTATTTAACCTCAGTGTGCTAGATTTTTTTATAGGTAATGCGTCCCGAGACCTGGACTCCCCCTCTGAGTTAGAAAAGGCTACGATCCCGACCCTCCAAGCAGACAAAAGACCTAACCCAACAGGAGACTCCTCCTTCTCCATCGAACAGACAGAGAACCAGAGCTGAAACAACACCAACAAGACTGCAGCCAGAACTATCTCCACCTGTGGCATCCAGAACCAAACAGCATGCTGACAGGCAGAGGTCTACGCTCATCAGTCCCTCAGACGGGACCATGAAGTTCCAAGCTGAGCACAAGAGCAAAGTGTGGGACATGAGAGCAGAATCCGCCCTCCATAAAACAGCAGGGAGACTGTAAAGGAGGAGATGAAATGCAAAGCAGTGCAAGAACATTGGCATGATGGGGCATGCAGATGTAACTGGGCCAATGGCTGCCTAATAGAGTTACAGCTGATGGACTGAAGAGAACACAGAATCAGAGGAGTTGGCATGGTCGATTAGAAGTGAGGAGGCCGGGGTCACGGCTTGAGAAAACCAGAGGAGGAGAAAAGGAAAACGGGAATGAGTGAGTTTACACATAAACACACTTATTCACAAAACGCACATTTAAAGCATAAATACGTAAAGACAGAAAGATTTATTAAATTAAAAATAGCAGTCAAGAGGAAACTATTAAAGTAAAATGAGAACACACTGAGGGTTAAAGGGGGAGACATGACAGAGTAGAACCATATTCTTCAATCTTTTCATCATGTTAACAACATATTCTTTAAGAGATTTGTATTCACGTGTGAATAAAGTAGTGATTGTGAGTAAATATTTTGTTTATGTGTTTGTACCAAAAAGCATTTTGTGTTTCACATAGGTCTGCCATAACTTAGAGCAGGGGTTTAAAGGTTAAAGGGTTAAAGGTTCCACTTTCCTGTTGGGGGACTGTGACTAACTGCCAGAGGACTTTAACAGACTGTCTTTGTCTCTGAATCCATGTGTTTTTGTGATTATCGATCAGAAGACGCGCGAAATAGAGGCCCCTCCCGGATTCTCCGGTAGAACGTCTGTGTTTTCTGTGTAATGCTTCAGTGAGTTGGAGGGTTTTCTCATAGCATGTTGTGTAAACGCTTTGAGCTCACTCACGGCCGTTGGCTCTCATTAAACTCAGTGTTTGATATAAAGCGGACTCCAGCCTCCATTTCTTCCATCTACATTGCTGAAAAGAAAATCTCTCTCAAAGATTGGCGTCACGAACAGGCACCTTCAGATCTTTGAAACATTGGTGAGTACATTTCTATTTTGAGATTGACTCGCCAGCGTTTGAGATCAACGGTGTATTAAAATTACCTGAGAGAACTGAGCTGCTGCATTTTTTTGGGTTTCTCTATTCATTTACATCTGGAGGCTAATCTATAACCTCGGGAATCGGTGTCAAGGGGATATTGTACTGGCCGATTTCCCCGTGTTTGTTGCTGGGACAGGTGTCTACGAGCAAACACGGCTTATGTGAAAACTATGAGAATATTTGGGGCTAATGATAACCTAGGAATATCGAATTTCATCGATCTCCTCTGTGTGTGCTTCTTGGAATTAACTCACCAGGCAATTACACACAACAAATATTCAGAGAAACTTTTGAGAGATGCACCAGCAAAGTGGATTTTCTGAATTAGAAGCAATGTCGCAAGATTTGTATTTAAACAAATCGCCGAATTTAGGAGTTTTCAGAGGATAAATAGCATTTCTGCTGAGGTGCCGATTCTCCGCCCCCTGGGGAGAGCTGCACGTAGAAAAAAGGAGCATACAGCATTATCCGCGATTATTGACGCTTTTGAACTAAAGAAAGTGCTCAATATGTGGTTTGAGAATGTTGTATGAATTGCTGAATTTGGCTGTGTTTGTTGATACACGAGAATTATGAGTATTGTGGGCTCTCATAATTAATGGCCCCTCTGAAAGTCTCCCTAATTCGGATTAAAATAGGCTGGAAGAGTTTTTGTCAGGCTGAGTTGTTGAGAGTTTTTATGTTTGTTTGTCTAACTGCAGTGTTTGTTTTATTGTACTAACCGTTAAACATGGGTAATACTGTCTCCGCAAACGGGTCCGTTGGTAAGCGGGACAATATTTCACGCACCAAGACACTTACAAAGAATCCTATTACAGACAGCCACTACACGCACATGTTTTCCCCTAATATGCCGTCAGGAATTGTCGGAAGAAGCTTGGATTGGACTAAAGTTATGCCGTTCACATCGTTACTTTGTGAGCACTCGCAACAGAATAGTCAAAAAGGACAGATTCTGTTTGATTGGCCGTTAACGGGCACTTTTGACATGATGGTACTGTGGCAAGCGTTCAAATTAATTGAACAGGAGGCGAATTGCTCCTGGGATGCAACGTACATGAAGGACTGCGTTAAAGCTTGGATGATTATTGCAGAAAAAAGAGGTTATGATGAGCGGAAAAATGAAAAGTCTGTGGGCACCGAGCGAGGCTCCATTGAACTCAAAGCTTTGATTGAACGAGTTTCTAAATGCGCAGCTATTTGTCATTTGCTTAGCCTAGAGGCTGCTTTTGATGTTAAATCAGAAAACATGTCCAGAATTAAACAAAGACACGGAAAAGACGTCACAGCCATTGCGAAATCAGTCATATACGATTGGCTGAAAAGACAAGGCAAATCTCCCAGTACAGCTCAATTAATTTCCATTTTAACGGACACGGGGCTGCGTCTCTCTGCACACAAATGATTCCCGCGATAGGACTCTCAAATTCCGGGGCAAGAAACTCCGAGGACGATTTATTAATGTCAGCTGCAGCTATCATGAATAAAAATCGTTTGACATATCAGGAAGGACAGTATAGAGAAAGGGAGCAGCAGGAACACAGTGCAGCGGACAGTGAAGAGGAAACGCCAGAGAGCAGCCCATTACACACGCCGGCCTCTGGCTCCGCAACGAAAATGTTACACGCTCCAAACACGCCGTACGGCACCAGTTTTAAGAACTATGTCCCTCATAGAATTATCACAAGACTGCAAACATCTCAGGATAATAATTCTACTGGAGCTATGACAGCACCGAAAATACTGATAGGAGATGTTCCAGTTTATAAGCCTTGGACACCCGCTGAGGTTATAGATGTCACAAATCACGCTCCAAGTCCGACTAAAAGCCCAGATGAGTATCTGTCGTGGTTGACTAATGTCTGCTCAGTTTATAACTGTTTGGTTCATGATGTTAAACAGCTGATAATCCTAACATATAAAGCAGATTGGTCGACGTGTAAAGAGGAATTCAAATTCCCTGCCTGTACGCCTGCGGGTGACTGGCCTGCGACACAGACACGGGATATGTGGATCGAAACGATAGCCGCTATTGCAGTCAAAGCATGCGCCAAAACTCACACAGATTTTTCACTGGTGACGGCTTGCGTACAGAACCCAACAGAAATAGTCCCAGATTTTCTCCAGCGTTTTATGACAGCCTGGGATCATAATGCGGGCATTAAAAGAGAGGGCAATGATTTGTTCGCCATACAGACTTTGTTGCATAATTTAATCCCTGAAACAGCTCAGGCGTATATGATGGCTACCCCGGATTGGCAAATTAAAACATGGAAATCAACCCTCGCAGTAATACGCGCGTTGTACAAAAATCAGATATTTCTGACCCCCAGAATTGCGCAAAAGTTGCCTCCAAATACACAGGCTTATCAGAGTGCGGATAACTCGCAGCAGTTTCAGGGACAACATCGCACACAGCAGTATCAAAATCAGAGACAGCAGCAGAATAGAAATCCCAGAAAGGTGATGCCGTGTCACGTCTGTGGCGCAACAGATCACTGGGCAGGACAATGCGGACGGCGCTGGCAACCACAGCAGGACGCACAACCTTTGCCTGCTCTTCCCCAGCCCCCTCGCCAACACCCTGCATTACTGCCCCCCCCTCCCCTGACAAGTCAAGATGTCAGGCAGGCTCAACAGGGGCAAAACGGTCAGCAAAGTCAATTTAATAGACGATAGAGGTGCCAAGAAGAAGAAATAGGGTCAAATTCACAGCATTTCCCCATTCAAGCAGCAACAATTCGCCTTTCCAATAGCCCGCGTGAAGATCCGATTATGCCCGTTGATTTCAGTGGTAAAGCGGTAGACATTTTGATTGACAGTGGAGCAACATTATCAGCTGTGCGTACGAAAGAAAAAGTGTGTGAAGCAACCAATAATTTTGTCACAACAATGGGAGTTTCTGGCATCCCTATGTCCGAGCCCGTTTCAGAGAAAACTGATATTTCAATTGAAGGATCACATGTCCAACACTCTTTCATTATTTCAGATGGAAGTCCTATTAATCTAATGGGCAGAGATTTGCTTTGTAAATTACAAGCAACAATACATTGCACTCCAGATGGATTGTTTTTGACTATTCCTGACAGCAAAGTCTATCAAGCTGTCCAATTCATTCAATCATCTCAGGACAACCTTTATTGTTGGTCATTTCCAGATTTCAACATGATTTCTGTTTTTTCAACAACAGGAATTCAGAAAATTGCTAGCATTTCCCCTGCGTGTGCCTCTTTAATGTCCCTTATGAGGCCTGTATTGAATTGTCACTGCACAGCTGCTTTTAACCCATCAGACGACTATAAACTATCAGTAAGAGGTTTTTGCAACAGCTTAGATCAGTTGGAATGTGAAAACTTTATGTTTATTGGACCCCAGGGTTGCGCATTGCCCCTAAGGCTCACAACCAAACAAGAGGCTCTTTATGCTGCAGACACGATTCCTCACCTCGTAATAGGGGTCACTTCAGGAAGTGACCCTGAAGGAGTGGGGGTCATGGCAGCTCACTGCCATGCTCTGCTGAGAGCTACAAAGGCTTCTCACACACACACACACGATCTGATTAACCTAGGGGAGGAGCATTACATGCTGCGTCTCTCTGAGCAACCTTCTCTCCCTCAAAGCACATTCCTTCATCTACAGCCACCCGAATCCACACAATACGGACCACCTTCAGATTTTTCTGAGGTTCCTGCCACATTATGGGCTAAACACAAAAATCATGTGGGGTTTGTTTGCTCAGCCCCTCCACACAGAGTCACACTTAAAGCCAATGCCAGATTGCCAGCTATCAGACAGTACAATTTACCCCATAGAGCTATTTTGGGGATTGAAGGAGTCATCCAGTCTCTGCTCGATCAAGGCGTATTAAGATATACAAGTAGTCCTTGTAACACTCCCATATTGCCAATTCCCAAGCACAATCGCCCTGATGAGTGGCGTTTTGTCCAAGATTTGCAAGCTATTAACACTATTGTCATTCCGACAGCTCCCATAGTGCCTGACACTAATTAAATTCTTGCATCCTTGCCGTCAGATTCAAAATTTTACACAGTAATTGATTTGTGTTCAGCATTTTTCTCTGTTCCTCTGCATCCAGACAGCCAGTATCTGTTTGCATTTACTTTTAAAAGGTAAACAAATCACATACACGCGCCTCCCACAGGGGTACGTCGAGTCGCCTACGGTGTACGCAGCAGCGGTTAAGAGAGATCTGGACACTTTGGTCCTTACAGGAGGTAGTACCTTGCTTCAATACGCCGATGACCTCTTGCTGGCTTCTCCCAACATGGACGCATGTCGCATCGACTCCATTCTGCTCATGAAAAGACTTTCTGAATGCGGACACAGAGCATCCCTGGCTAAGTTGCAGTACTGCCAGACTGAGGTCACATACCTGGGTCACATTCTGAGGGATGGACACCGACTCCTCTCGCCAGCAAGGATTTGCCTTTTGAACAAGGTGGCACCACCCCGCACAAAGAAAGACATGCTGTCTTTTTTGGGCATGGCTAACTATTGCAGACACTGGATATGCGAGTACGCTGCAATGGACTCAGTCCTGCCACTCTGCAGGCTGCTCCTAACATTGTTCAATGGTCTGAGGACATGCACACAGCCTTTCAGGACTTAAAGAGAGCCCTGACATCAGCTCCGGCCCTGGGGCTCCCTGATTACCATCAGCCGTTTCACCTGCATGTCCATGAGAAGGGGGGCTTTGCAACGGGCATCTTGGTACAGAAGCATGGCTCTAATTTCCGGCCTGTTGCATACTACTCATCTCGACTCTCCCCTGTGGTACTCGGTATGCCGTCATGTCTGCGAGCAGTGGCCGCAGTTGCAATTGTTATCAAACAATCCTCTCCCATTGTACTGGCCAGTGACTGTGTAGTACATGCTCCACATGCAGTTTTGCATATTCTGAACACCTCTGCTACTCAGCATATGACAGCAGCAAGGCGCTCTGGTTATGAAGCAATAATTCTTTCAAGCCCACACATCACACTTAAACGCTCTCCCCCTCTAAACCCAGCTACGCTGGTGCCAATTCCAGATTTTTAAATCACACATGACTGTGTCACAACGATTGACATATCTTCTTCCCCCAGAACTGATATGTTGCAAACTCCTATCCCTAATTCAGATATGATTCTATACACAGACGGGTCTGCGAGCAGGCCGTCTGACACAGTACACTTAGCAGGCTATGCTGTTGTAAATGACTGGGAAGTTTTAGAAAGCCGGGCCTTGCCAAATGGCACGTCGGCTCAGGCCGCAGAGTTGTATGCTCTGCTGAGGGCGTGTATTTTGGCTAAAGACAGTGTTGCAACCATTTTCACAGACTCCAGGTATGCATTTGGTGTGTGCCATGATTTTGGTGTCTTGTGGAAAATGCGCGGTTTCTTAACATCGGCCGGTAAGCCTATTCAACATCATGCGTTAGTAGCTCAGCTATTAGACGCTATCATGCTCCCTACACAGCTAGCAGTGGTTAAGTGCGCTGCTCACACAAATTCTGATGATCCTATTTCGCGTGGAAATGCGTTAGCTGACACCGCGGCTAAACAAGCAGCAGTTTCCTCCTCTTCTATGGTGCTCCAATGCCCCTTGACACAACCCGCAGAGCCCATTTCTTTGCCTTCCTTTAATGATGTCGCAGACATGCAAGCCCGCGCTGATGTTAGGGAGAAAGATTTATGGCTAAGACGAGGTTGTACACTTGACGCTGAGTCCAGCTTGTGGCTCCACCCAGACGGACGGATGGTCTGTCCACGTTCGTTCCTCCATGTTTTGGCACATGTTGCACATGGCAAATCACATGTAGGAAAAGGAGGGATGAATGGGATTATAAAGTCCCAATGGTTTGCTCCAGGCATCACACTAGCTACACAGACCCTTGTAGACAGATGTATGATATGCCAGCAGACAAGACGAAGAAGTGGTCAAATTCAGCATGAACACTTACCGCCCCCCTCGGGGCCCTTTGTAAATATGCAAATTGACTTTTCACATATGCCACCATGCCAAGGATTCAAATATCTTTTGGTAATAGTGTGCCAGTTCTCCAAATGGGTAGAGGCCTACCCTATCAGAAAAGAAGACGCTAGAACAGTTGTAAAGTGTCTTCTCAAAGATGTTATTCCTAGATTTGGTGTTCCCACAGGAATTAACAGTGACAGAGGTCCAGCATTCATTTCGAAGATAACCCAGAGTCTAGCTACAGTGTTAGGGTTCAAATGGCAATTGCATGTTCCCTATCACCCACAGAGCTCAGGCCAGGTTGAGAGAATGAACTTGACTATAAAGGAGAAACTCACTAAAACAATGTTGACCACAGGACTAAAATGGGTAGACGCGCTGCCGCTAGTTCTGTGCTCCATCAGAAGTTCACCAAATGCAACGACAGGGCTTAGCCCACACGAGGTATTGATGGGAAGGGTAATGTTCGCAGGATCTAGCCCCCCAGTAACACCCCACAAACTCACTCTTTTGTGGACAGAGGATTACATGACTAACTATGTCAAATATCTAACTGACATGTTGAGAAAGTTTCACAGGCAGGTGGCTGACAGGCTCCCCCAGCCGGGGGAGGAGCCCAAAGCCCACCCACCCATTTCAGATTGGTGATAATGTACTAATCAAATCTCTTGAAAAAGATGCTCTGTCTCCCAGGTGGAAAGGTCCTTTCCAGGTGTTAATAGTGACCAGAACAGCACTGAGAGTACAAGGGAGACCGGAGTGGATTCACGCTACAAGATGTCGTCTCTCCCCTCTACCGGATGCTGGCGTGTGAAGGCAGTCATCATCATCGTCATGCTGGGTCTTCTGTACCTGGCCAAGGTCACCCTGCTAGATGGAGCTGTGGGAATCCCAACGACAGGTGGCGAGGGACCTCGCCCGTCTGAGGAAGAAAATAAGGTGCTCTTATCTACGAGCGCAGACGACTTGACCACTCAGGGCCCAGACCCTGAGGGCAAAACGACACCAACGGGCAAATCAGTGCCTAGCGACAAGGACAGGTTGTATCCAATCACCACACAGACACTCAGTATGGTGCGAGAGACACAACGAGAAAGAAAAGGAGGAAGAATCAGGAGGATTGTCTCCCTCCCTGATCACAAATCAAAGACTATTTCTTTTAACTGTCCAGCTTCAATATGTGATTCATCTAACTGTATTATTGTATATTATGTGTCCTCAGATTGGTCAACATGGGACTTATATCCAATGGACCAGTACCGTACGGACGGAGTGGCGTCGGGAGGGGTGAGAGTGGCACTCGACACCATTGAAAACATGCCCCCAGAACTGTGGTGTTGCACTAGAGAGCAGTATAAGGCAATGATAAGGGATGAAGTAACATGTAGAGATAGGGAACCAGCTTACCAGGTTTCCGACCCAGGTGCTGCTGTGTGCGACCTGTCTGAACCAGAGGAAAAAACAAATGTTCCATCCACTCCAAGTAAACACTCAGGAGGTGAGGTAGATTCTTCAAAAAAGGCCTTAATCACTCCTTTTAAACAAACTAAAACTAATTCTGCAGTAAACTTAATGTTAGACTACGCCCATGAACGTAATATTAGTAACTGTTGGCTATGCCAAAATATGCCAGAATCCATGCATTCTCCCATGTTTAGCCCAATCCCGTTTGCAAGAGCAGACTATAAATTAATCAGCTGGAACGAAATTTACTCTAGGATTAGCGATGAGGCTGAGGACTGCTATACTCCGTCATACCCAACAGACTCTGATAAACCGTTACAGTACAAGGGTCTAGTCTCTCTCATTGTTGAGACAGTAAATACAAATTATCTGCCTGACGGTTTCAAACGATTGATGTTTTTAAAACTAATATATGTGAAGAAATACATTAACCTAGCTTTTGAATACAGATTCCAGTTAGCTCTGGTACAAACTAATTGTTCGGTTAATTCCACAAGTCCAACATGCACAAAACAACCACACCTGGCATCTTTGCTGGTTGACAGTGACAGTAGTGGTGGTGCCCTGGTTTGGCTCCAGAACAGTGAACTCCGTTGAGGTTAAAATACATGATTGCACGAAACCAATACCCTTAGGCAATCCCCCTACACGTGACTGTTCAGTATATGTTCCCCCAATTTCAGTACACGAATGGAAGAATGTGTCCATCTGTTTCCAGAATGAAGCAGGATCTCACACCTCTCCGGATGTGGGACACAGCGACTGTAATACCATAGTGAGGGTAACATTAGCCAGAATTCCCCTCCCACAGAGAGTTTACTTAGTTTGTGGCGACCGGGCTTATGGCTGCGTACCATATGACGTTTTTTATGGCACCTGTTATCTAGCCTACCTAATTCCTTTAATCCGTAAAGTAGAGGCAAATGAGATTGCAGCGATACTTCCCTCTCTACACAGGAACAGCAGGTCCATTACAAAAGGACAACAGGTAGCGAGCCTACTTTTGCCCTGGTACGGCATTTATGTTAGTCAGCAGGAAATCATGGCATTGTCCAAAGTAGTGGAGCATCATCTAAATGTATCAAGTATCGCGATGTTAGCGGAACATAAAGAACTGCAGGAAGTTAGGACAGTAGCACTACAGAATCGCATGGCGCTGGACCTCCTCTTAGCTGCCCAGGGGGGTGCATGTAAAGTAATTGGTGCGGAGTGCTGTTCCTTTGTCTCTGACGCCACACCTGAAGTTACGGATATGGTCCAGGACACAGCTAAGGGGATAAAAGAATTGCATGAAACTCATGGGTTTACACTTGGGGATTTAAGCGGAACTCTTGGGTCCTGGGGAGCGGGGTTGGTTAAATGTGTTGTTACTGTTGCAGTGTTTATCTTGGTTGTGCTAATCCTAGTGACCTGTTTGATCACTGTAATTAAATTAGCCATACGCAGGGTTGCCAAAACTGCCCTCCAGGCCCCACAGAGGCTAGTGGGGTACTCTACTGTAGATGACACAATGTTGATGTACGACGCCGAGCTTCCTGACCCATGGGTCTCCGTGGCAGCTCCGGTACCTTGGGTACCTCCTTTCAGCGATTGATAAATTGATTAAAGTTGACACTCAGAATAAAGAATAAATGTTTTGACTTTTCCTTTCTCAGGTTGTTAAGAATAAATGTTTTGACTTTTCCTTTCTCAGGTTGTTTTCAATAAAATGTCTGACTTCTCCTTTTCAGATTTTTGAACAAATGTATTTGAATAAAATGTATGTAGCAAAGTGCCTTACTCTTGAATAAGTGTATTGAAGTAAACGTAAAGTAATGCTAAAAATGGAGGACACTGTAGCTTTACAGATTACAGATTGATCACTGTGAATTTATACCTTAACTGTGAATTTTTAACTGAATCCCTATTGATTCTGATTTTATACCTCAATTGGATTTCTTATAATCCTACATTCTAATTGTGTTTTAATTATGAATTGCCTTGAAGTAAATCTTTAAAGATGTAAGCTGAATTTGAATTTGTGTTTGATGAATGAGATTAACTGAGGGATAAATGATAAAAGATCTTGTTTTTGAAACATATATTTTACTATTATATTTTTGTATTGCATATGTGTTATTATTGTGCTTTTTGACAAAAGAAATCAAACACTGAAGAAAGATGATTTTTCTATTATGGTTGTCTGTATCAACCATTGTGATTGGCTGTTCCAATCTTATTCTGTTTTTTGATGTAATTAATGTAATGAGGAATCCACCCAACTCTGAGGACGTTTTATTTGATTCAAGTAGTGACTGAAAATATTCTTAGACTAATGTTAATTGGTTATCAATGAATTGATAAAAGCGTGGATCTGTGAGGAAATATTTTGTTTATGTGTTTGTACCAAAAAGCATTTTGTGTTTCACATAGGTCTGCCATAACTTAGAGCAGGAGTTTAAAGGTTTAAAGGTTAAAGGGTTAAAGGTTCCGCTTCCTGTTGGGGGACTGTGACTAACTGCCAGAGGACTTTAACAGACTGTCTTTGTCTCTGAATCCATGTGTTTTTGTGATTATCGATCAGAAGACGCGCGAAATAGAGGCCCCTCCCGGATTCTCCGGTAGATCGTCTGTGTTTTCTGTGTAATGCTTCAGTGAGTTGGAGGGTTTTCTCATAGCATGTTGTGTAAACGCTTTGAGCTCACTCACGGCCGTTGGCTCTCATTAAACTCAGTGTTTGATATAAAGCGGACTCCAGCCTCCATTTCTTCCATCTACATTGCTGAAAAGAAAATCTCTCTCACAGTGATCTCATTTGTTACAATATTGATCACCATTAAAGGGATAGTTTTAGGAACCACTCTATAAGACAAATCTTTATCTGTATGGATAATGTTAAAGGGAGAGCTAGTGCCAAGCCAGATATAGTATTCCAATCTAAAGAATTGATTTCAGCATTGTAGCATAGTTATTACCATAGGAAAGATGAAATGACTTCTGTTTTTAAATCCTTGATAAAGGAGGGAGTAATTGTTGCATGTTTGGACATCCAGGGTTCCACACACTGCTAAAGAGTTTAACATTGATTTTTAGGTGGACCAGAATTGAAGATGAGCTATGAAATGCATAGCAGAGCTACACAGATCCTAGTAATGTTTTTACACAAGATAAAAGTGATCTACACAATTTTCTGAAATAGATCTATTAGACATTTTAATACTAATTAGGTGTAAATGAATTGCAGTAGTAGTAGTACTCTAAGGAAGTGAGTTTTGTACCACGTTTCAAGAAAGGTGGGAGGCAGAAGTCCCAATGAAAAGTTAGAGACATCTTGAAAATCATAGTTGAAATCGTGAATGAATAAGGAATGGCGCTCCGCATATGATATATTTTTGTAGATAAAGGGTACCCGCCTATGCTGAATTACCTCTGAAAAGACTGCAGAGCACGACATGGCCAAAAGACCCAGACCAAATGACCTTTGACCCTGACTGACAGTGTGACAAAAGCACTGTCCATGACTGACTCTGGGGTGTACCTGACCAAACCTGACTTGACAACCAGACGGTGTGAGTGTGAATGAATGCCGGCATGTGATCAGTGTAACTGCATGATTCTAAAACAATAACTAACCAAGCATGTTTTTGGACTAACATATTATTTTGGAGCTCCAAGGGAAACGAGAGGTTTCCTAAAAATTCCACAAAAGGGGAAACCGCACATGTGTCCCGTTTCTAATCTACTTGATATTTTACTCCCACAGGAGTTGGCGGTTTGCAAATGTAAAACTCAAACTAAAATCTGAAGGACGGAGAGAAACACTTCTTTTCACTGAAGTGTTTAATGTGGAAATGATGATAATGGATGTAAAATTGTAAATAATGTTTGTTATGACCCTAACCAATATTTACCTGACAGTTTTTTCCCCCTCCTCATTACAGGGTTTTGTTACACATGAGTTCATGTGTAAAAAGGGGGGAGTGTGTATAATGTATAATGTCAACATGGCTGTAAAATTAACAATTTAAATTTTTCTTTTAAGGATTGACAGAAACCTACCGCCCCAACCCAGATGTTCAAACTGAGCATTGAATGATAGTTTTATAATTAACCTGCTCCATATCTGGGGATAAGATACTGTTTGATGGATGTTGACATGTTTCTAATATTGATTGAGTTATAACAGGTAACACAGATGCAGAATCAGTGGCCAAGGGGCTACCAGAGAGATGTAATTCCAGAATGGAATACCGAAGAAGTTGACCTGTGATAATGAAACAATTTTGTAATATTTTAACAGGTATTAGAGTAACTGAGGTTTGAAATGTAGAAAGAACATATTACAGTTAAGCTAAAACATAGTAATGTAATGAGACCGAATTTAATTTAGACAACATCTTGTAACTAGCCTGTTAAAGAATTAGAAGTAAAAGCCATAGACTTTATTGTTTAGTTCATTATGGGGATATACATTTAATTTTATTTCATAATAGAAAGACATTTGATGAAAGTATGTTGGAATTCTGTATTCATTTTTCAGCTTGATAATAGACAGGTGGAAGCCGTATTGCCAGGTGCAATCGATGGGATTTCTGCACACGATCCAAGCAGAGAATGACGTACCTTACAGGACAGATACACTCAGGAAATCATTCACTCTGACAGCATCATGACTTTAGTTGTTTTTGAATCCATAATGAAATTGTATTACATAACGTTAGTGTGTGTCTTTACCACAAACAGGAATAGTTCATTGTTATATTTAGATTTGAGAAAGATTACAAGGATTTTATTTAGTTCACCATGAAGATGTTTTTTGTTTGTAACATATGCCCAGTAGTAAGATTCAAATATCAGCAGGTTCTGAATTATTATTCCTCTGTCCCACAACCAACAAGAATGTGGATGGGGAGAACTATATCTACTAGAACCAGCAGAGATTCATAAATTACACCAGAGGCACAGTAGAAGTAAATAAAGAGTAATATTTAGCTATTTTCAGATAGTTTAATCCTTCTTATACTTTGTAAAAGAACAAGTGCCTTTACACCAGATACAGTAAGAAGATGATTTATGATGTGAAAGGAGGGAGTCAGACGTTTTCCATACCAAGCTAATTGCTGCTATTTTACGAAGTGACATTAAAGGTTTAAGCTAGAAGTTATGCACAAATGAAAAACTTCATAGTTATGATGAATATGTATTCTTATTTGTTTTTTACTTTTATGTGTTATGTACCATGCAATGTTCGGATGAAGAACTCATTGATTTCAATATTATTTACATACCTTAAAAGGTATGTAAGGAGGGATTGTTAGAAATTAAAATCAATGTTGATATGGCGTAATTTGAATTAAATACACTATTTAATTTAAATCAGTTTTATTCTGAAAAACCTGAAGTTCACTAACTATAAACTCAATACTTTTATTCTGAAAATGCTTCACTTCCGGTTAGCATTAGCATGTGGCGAAATGCTGCATGTTCAAACCATGAATCGAAGGTGAAATTACATGTGATGTTGTACACAGAGCACACTGGGGTTAGCACTCATTTATTGCCGCTGAATAACGTTTATTAGGGAATGTTTAAATAACCACAGACACCAGAATGATGTAATTTAACAATACAACAAGGCAGGAATTGCATTGGACCCGCCCCCGACGACGTCGGCCAATAGGAGACCTCAGATGACAACAGAAAGAGCAAGCAAAAGATTGACCTCTTCCTCCGGCTGACCCGGACTGACCGGACGCATGGGGAGAGCCGCACTCCACTCGCACATTTCATGTTGTACACCACCGCATCTTTTGTGTAATTAAATGCTGTTAACTTTTATAAGCTTCCCTTGACTCTTTTCAGTCTCTCCTGCCTTCAGGGCTATATAATTCACTAACAATACCTAGCAGCTGTGGGTTCTGCAGGGGTCCCCAGGCCTGCCTGTGAGCCTGTCTCCCCCTCTCCAGCACCTGCGAGCTCTCCGGGGTCCTGGAGAGGCATTTTCAGGCTTCTCTCTGCACCCTTTTTCCCCTACAAAAATGACTTTTAAATGGATACTTTTGGATGTAAATGGTTCACTGTGTCATGGCTATGGGTCTCTGAAACAATCAGGCTTTTAGCACACTGTTAGCAGAGTTGAATCCGATTTTTAGGATAAACTAGTTTAAATCACCGTTGTCA
>NW_027263060.1:0-32500 GCF_902827115.2 Pseudochaenichthys georgianus | reverse complement strand
AAGTGTTTCCCCTCCTGTTTTGTCTGTGGCTGGTGATTGGGTTCACCTGGTGCCCTGTGTTGTCTCCTCCCCCCTCACCTGTGTCTTATTTGCCTGATTAGTGTGTGTGTATTTAGGCTCTGGTTTCCCTGTCAGTGGACAGGTAGTGTGTGTGAGATCCTTGTTGCTGGTGACGGTGTTCACATGAAACAGTAAGATTGAGGCTGTGTCATGTACCTCAAGGAGTAATAAATACCCACACCGGGTTATGTTTGAACTCTCTGCCTCCTTGCTTGGTCGGGCCGCTCAACGGTCAGTCTCACGGACGCCCACGTGCTTACTCCTCCTCATGCCTTGAAACTAAAATGGCGGCCCACTTGAAATTAATTAAGAGAACAATTGAATTGTAAATAAATAAGGAGACAACATAACAATTTGTAATGAACTTTTTATTGGGGTTATTACAAAGGTCAAACATAGGATTAAGAAAATACATGGCAATTTACCTGCTTACGGGAACATACCAACCCAGTCAAACGGCATTTCGTGTTCACCAACACGATTTTTAATCTATTGATTCGTGTTCACCAACACGATTTGCCCCTTTTTTTCGCGTTGCACAGCACGATTTTAAAAGCATGTATTTCTACTGGTAATGTGTTTCGTGCCTGCAGGCTGCAGCACGTCTTTTTCTCCGGTCGGGTCGTGGAAGACCGGAAGCTGTGTGGTTCTTACTCAATATCAAGCCACAGTTATTGCTTTTATTTTAAATCGTATAATTTCGGACTTTTGTTGCCGTCTGTGAGGAAAATAAATGGGGCTCAGAGCCTCAGGATACTGAAATCTGTATTTTTTTAAATCTTTTTTTCCTTCTAATTTGTTATTCTTTTCAAAATAACACACTGTTATTTACTCACCAATAACACACAATTATCCTTGCTTCAATCTGGTGCACTTTAAGCAGAATTACTAGAGACTACAACTCTAAACACCCATATGAAAAAGATCGGTTTACATTTTAATAAGTATGTGAACATAACCAGTAACGTCGGGTTACGTAGTGTAACCCTTGTTATATTAGCACAGGCGGAGCCCTCTACTGGACTCTATGGGTACTCTCTTATCCCGCAAGCATTCTCCCACTGAGACTTCTATAGACGTAGCCGGCCCTGGGCGGGCCTACCTGAAAGCGCGCGCATCACACCGTATAAAAGGAGGCCTCGCCTCCTGACTATCATCCTACACCTCTCTTCAGCGAGCGGAATAGGACAGACAGTGCCCCGAGTAGAGGGCTCCGCCTGTGCTAATACAACAAGGGTTACACTACGTAACCCGACGTTATATATCTCACAGGCTCCGCCCTCTACTGGACTCTATGGGTACAGTGGGTGGAGCCGCGATGTATACGCGCACTGTCGTCCAACAATATTCCACCCTACTGCCCCTGACCGGCTATTATGGTCAGCAGCTGCTGCCCCACCTTCTCCTTTAACCCGGTTGTAACCGAGGAGAAATCTGGGCTGTGGCTGACAGAGCACACCCTGCTGCACTTACCTCGCAAAAAGTGTGCTCAAAAAACAGTGCCGGGGGACCCCCCCACCCTGGATGGGGAGAGCCCCCTCGGCCCCGAAAGGGCTAACTACATGCCTGCCTCCCTGAATCCCTAAGGATAACAGGGAGAGCGCCAGAGCCCCTGCCCCGCACTCAAACATTGACCCCGTGTCGAGTGTGTGGACTAAAGTGTGGAGGGCTCCCCCCCCTCCTGCTCTCGGCAGGAGGAGAGCAGCCCTCCAGCCCTGTAAGGGCCCAGTGCGCCACCCCCGCCCCTCCCGGGACCCTCCGAAGTATTGTTAATTTCGTCAGCTATTTTTTAATTTTGTTTTAGTCTTAGTCCTGTGTTAAATTTCCTTTTTAGTCATATTTAGTCACCTTCATCCTGTTTTTATTTAGTCAAGTTTTAGTCAACTAAAAGTCTGAGCATTTTAGTCTTATTTTAGTCAAATAAACTAATTATTTTAGTCTACTTTTTGTCAATGAAAACTGTTGAGTCTTTTTTAGTCATCAGATTATATAGAACATTTCAGTCAAACTAGTCTAGCCAAAACCAATAATTTGTCATTTTAGTATATAAATAAATAAGATTATATCTTGTTTTTGATGAAAAACACAGGTTGAATGATTAGAAGCTTTGCAGAGAGTATCTGGTCAGGTTTGTGGTGTTTTTACCAGCTGTGTTATGGCCACATTGCTTCCCTTCTGATAAAACAATGCATTCGCTTTTTTTCTCCGCCTCATTGTAGCGAAAATGGGCCCAAATATCACATAGTTTCTTTCTCCCAAGCAGTGGTAGCTTTAGACTTTTTCGTTGCCAGTCATTTTGACGGACAGGATCGTAACATTTCCGTCATAATCCATTATTATCCGTCGAGTGCACAATGTATCACTCACTCACGCTGACGGGGGGGTATTCGGTTAACGCGACCACTGCTCCTAAGCCCTGTTGTTGCCATTTTATTTTCTGTTAAATAAGGTTAGTTAGACCCGAGTCTTCCTGACAGTTCATATTGTGCCGCTGCCCGGTGTAATTCCGCCGCGCGCAGCACAGACACAGCTGCTGCACCGGAAATGGAACTGCTGGGAGAAAAACTGAGATGTAACGTTATCTTTGATAATATTTCGTCTCCTCATTTTTCGTCAACGAAAGTAAAGAGAGATTTTGTCATAGTTTTTATTTAGTAAACTACATTTTCGTCTCGTCACTTTTCGTCAACGATATTGCATGATGATTTCGTTACATTTATTGTTTACTGCCGTCGGTGCCGTCTCGTTTTCGTCATGGAAAAAAAGGTCGTTGACGAACATATTTCGTCATAGTTTTAGTCAACGAAATTAACACTACTCCGAAGGCCCGAGAACAGCGAAGGCGCATTACGTCCGGGGAGGGGGTCAGATGCCAACTGACCCACAACCCCCCTCCCCCCTACCAGTCCTGTGTTGCCCCCGCAAGTACAGACGAGGAGAAAGAGCCCGACATGTCCAAGAGATAAAACCTTATGAAGGGGCCTGGCGTCGACCAAGACGCCACTGTGCATATATCCTCCACACTCACACCGTTGAATAAGGCTGTTGACACATCCACAGCCCGTGTGGAGTGTGCACGAACCACCGTGGGGCAGGCTCTCCCTGCCTGTCCGTAGGCATGTGCAATGCACTCGCAGAGCCAGCCTGCCAGGCGTTTCTTGGAGAGAGCTTTCCCGATCACCCCGCCCCCGAAGCACACGAACAGCTGTTCGGTGCGTCTAAGGGCAGCCGTGCGCTCTACATAACATGCTAGCGCACGCACTGGGCAGAGGAGGTGCAGTTTAGCTTCCCTGGTCCCACCATGGGGGGGAAGCCTAAAACCCCCTAACTGAATAGCCCTTGACCTGAACACACTCCTTAGGCTCTTGGGCACAAAGGAGGGGTTCGGTCTGAGTGTCGCGCCGCTCCGGTCACCCCGAATCTGTAAACAGCTCGGGTGCACCGACAGAGCAGTTAACTCGGACACTCTTTTGGCTGACGTTAAGGCAAGAAGCAAAGCTGTTTTCCACGACAATGCTTTCAGAGAGGAGAGCTCCAGAGGCTCAAACGGCCCCGAGGCCAGAGCCTCGAGCACTAGGGGCAGGTCCCACTGTGGGGTGGAGGCGTGCACTACTGGGCGCAGCCTCCTGACCCCCTGTAAAAACCGCGACATCAGTGGTTGACTAAAGGCTGACCTGCTGCCAAATCCCATGGCAGCACGAGATGGCTGCTGCATACACCTTCACTGTTGAATGCGCAAGCCCTCTGTCCACCAGTAACTGTAAGAATGATAAACTAGAGCCTAACTCACAAGATAGGGGCTCTATTCTCCGCTCCTCACACCATCGCTGGAATCCTAGCCACTTTGGCCTGTAACAGGCTGTGGTGGATCCAGCTCTAGCTGCCTGGATAGACTGAATAACACTATCAGACAATCCACCCTGTCTCAACCTGTCCCTCCCAGGAGCCAAACCTGGAGAGGACGGCCGAGAGTGGGTAACGCCCCGATTGCACCTGCCTCTTGAGACATCGCCCCCCAGAACTGGCCCACCTTCATCTGTGTCATCTCTGAGTACCACGGCGCCCCAACGCGATCCGGAGCCACTAGGATGACTGACAGACGTTCTCGCCTCACTCTCCTCAGGAGGGGGAGAATGAGACGCAGCGGTGGAAAGGCGTATAGCAGCTTCCTTGGCCATGGCTCGTGTGCAAACGCGTCCACCCCCAAGGGTGGGCCGTCGCTCAGAGCCACGGAGAACCACAGGGCACAGTGGCTGTTTCGCCGGCTGGCGAACAGATCCACTTTCGCTCTCCCGAACTGGGCCCAGATCTGCTTCACCACCTTCGGGTGAAGCACCCACTCGCCTGGCAGGGGGCCGCCCCTCGACATGAGGTCGGCTCCCCCGTTCTCCAGTCCCGGGATATGGAGGGCTCTCAGAGATAACAGAAGCCCATAACCACAGTTCCTCCGCTGTGGTCAACAAGGCGGTGGATCGAACTCCGCCCTGCTTGTTGATATAAGCCACTGTGGTGCTGTTGTCGCTCCTGACCATTACATGTTCCCCCTGAATTAGGGGCCTGAAATGCCGGAGGACTAACACTACCGCCCGTAGCTCTAGGAGGTTGCTGTGTCGAGACTCTGTTGGAGCCCAGCGCCCACCCTCTTCAGGCAGGTCCCTCCCCATCCTGTTCCGGATGCATCCGTGAACACTGATGTAGGAGGTCACCCGTCCCAGTGGAGACCCCCTCCGGAGGTGATCCGGGGACCCCCAAAACCGGAGGTTGCCCCTCACTGAGGGGGGTATGGTCACCAGCTGCCGCGTGTGCCTCTTGGGATCCAAGCGCAGGCTGGAGAACCACCTCTGCAGGCGGCGCATATGTAGTAACCTTAACGGGACCATCATGTGAGCAGCCGCCATGAGACCCAGCGTCTGCATGACAGTAAAAGCTGTCACTGTTGCCCCCTGTCGCAGTCTGCGTACCCCCTGAAGAAGGGACGCACGTCTGCTCTCTGACAGGGTGGCGCGCAACGTGCCTGCATCGAGCACCACACCCAAATACAATGCCCGTTGGTGAGGTATGGGGGTGCTCTTTTTCCAATTGATCGCGAAGCCTAATCTGGTTAGGTGTGTGATCAATTGTGCGCGTCTTTCAGGTCGATGGTGGTGAACCAATCGCCTGGCTGCACCAGCCCCAGTAACTGTTTCATAGTTAGCATGCAGAATTTCCTGCGGGAAATGTGGCGATTCAGGCCGCGGAGATCTAGAATAGGTCTGAATTCCCCCGTCTTCTTGGGAACCAAGAAGTATATGGAATAAAGACCCTCTTCCCTGCCCTGAGGGTGCACAACAGACACAGCCTGTTGCTGCACCAGAGCCTGAATCTCTGCTGAGAGGAAACTCATCCCCTCTCGAGAGGATAGCTTCACCTCTCGCATGCCCATACAAGGGGGTGGGACGCTGCAGAACTGGAGTGAATAGCCCCGTTTCAGCGTCCTGTCCATCCACCTTGATAGTACACAGCTGAGTTTCCATTCCCCATAACACTGTGTTAAAGGGCATGCCCTCAGCTGTGGGGCCGCCTCCTGGGAGAACAGATTTACCTCTCGCATGCCCATAAAAAGAGGTGAGTGTGGGACACCCACAAGACAGTGGTCCATGTGATACAGTGGTACAGTGTATAGATATGTGGTACAGTGGGACGCTGCGTCCTCCTGGCCCTCCACCTTGTTAGCACACAGCTGAGTTTCCATTCCCCAGAACATTGTGTTAATGGACAGGCCCTCAGCAGCAGGGCAGCAGCTATGAAGCTGTGATACTCTCTGGTGACCCATTCCACTGCAAAAACTCCCCGCGAAGGGAAGATTTGCCCATGGAGGGTTGACACAGAAAGGGTCGATTATTTACTGAGGACCCTGAACGCACCGCCGCGTGCTCTTGTGTGAGCGCGCGCTCCACCCTAATGCTGTTCTCACCACTACGGAAAACAGCATTAATCGGAGTCTTTATAGGCGTAGTGTGTTTTACTAAGGTCCCTGAACGCACCGCCACGCGCTCTTGTGTGAGTGCGGACTCCGCCATAATGCAGCCTTTACCACTACGGGTAAACTGCATTGGAGTCTTTGCTCTAGGCGTAGTGTGTTCTCTGACAGCAATACGCCGGCCATAATGTCCCTGTACCCGCATAGTGCTCTCCTTTAGATAGCACTCCCTGCGGTTCATCCCTCTCTGCGCATGCCCATTAGCCACCTCCTTTACAGGAGCTACAGCTGGGGCAGCGAATGGGGAATTTGTACGGTTAACATTGTGTGTAGACCTAAGTGTAGCCTTTGTGGAAACAAAAGACACTTAGATTTGGATACAGATCAATCTCATTCTTAGTAGAAAACGTAGTGATCTGTGCATTATACAGGGAGGAGGCGGGATTCACCCCCTCGTCCCGGGCGGAGAGATGTTCTCCCCCCGCCAGCCAGATCCGTAAAGACGGAAAGCCCGTCCCCGTGAGTGCCGGCACGCCGGTTCCACGGGGTGGGCCGAAGAGGTGGAGGGCGCCGCAGGCACGGGATCTCTGTGCCTGCACCTCTCCCTTCGTCTCACCTCTCTACTGAGATCTTTGAACGCACCGTGGCCCGCCCTCGGGGGAGGGGGGGCCGCGCGCGCCGTCACAATGCCGTCTCTTTGAAACGGACATTATGGGGGAAAGTGGAATTGGGGAGAGAAATGACTCTTACTCTGGGATAAATGCAACAGTCTTTACTGAATGCATTTTACACACACACACACACACACACACACACACACACACACACACACACACACACACACACACACACACACACACACACACACACACACACACACACACACACACACACACACACACACACACACACACACACACACACACACACACACACACACACCTCACTCCAGAACTAGAGTTTACAAATGTAAACCACCGCGCCCGCTATTTCAACCAGGGCACGAAGGACAGGCCCGGGTCTCTAGCAGTGGCGACTCCCTGGAGGTATGATAACTCTTTCTTCTTCTTTCAAACGTCTCAGTCTCTCGTGGAATCACTTCTGCTGCTGAAGAGAAAAGGATGATAGTCAGGAGGCGAGGCCTCCTTTTATACGGTGTGATGCGCGCGCATTCAGGTAGGGCCGGCTGCGCAGCGCCTCCACAGATCTGGCGCCCTAGGCGAACATCTACAGATGACAGATGTAGCGCTTCGTTTCAGACGCCTACCCGTGCGGGTCCGTGATCGGCACGGGGTGGGCCCCTGCTGATAAGGAAAACCCCCCCGCAGGACTTGAAACGCCCCCTTGATAAATACATTTAATTATAATGAAACCAGCTGCAATGGATCATGGATCCACCAGGGGGAGCCGTGAAAAGCTGCCACACTGAAACTCATGTGAAATAAACAGCTGATCTACAGGTATCTGATATAGCGGATATTTGTTAAGATCCATATATGTCACGGATAGGATCATATTATGTGCTTATGTAAGAGACATGTAATCATTTACTAAACATCACCATGTTTTTATTTAACAAAATAATGTTTAATTCACGTTGGCGTAAGTACAAAACCATCGCTATGTTTTTAGATCAGGAAATGCATCCAGGGTCAAACAAACGATGTTCGATCGTCATCCTCGCATTCATTTAATGTATTATATGTTCGCGAGTTGAAATGAATGCACTAAATTTAATAATTTAATCCACGTGAGTTTACAACAATAATCGCTTTGTTTTTATATCACATCCGACCGGAGGAAAATGCAGCGGCTCTCACTACCGATCACCCTAATCCCACGGGCAAACAATAATATGTACAGTGTTAATAGTTTACTCTATTATTAGTGTCTAATATTACTGCTATAATAATCACACATTGAGTTGTTGAAATCAGACCGTCGTTTTTTTTAAACGCTCTGAATGAAACGGCAGCTCTCAGGTGATCAGCTGTGTGTTTACACAATAAAATATGCATAGTAGTATATTCCAACACACATTGTAAGAACAGTTCTGTTTCATATGAGTGTTGAGAGCTGTATCCACAAATCTACTAATTTTGCCCTCAGTGCACCAGATTGATGCATTTAACTTCAATTTAAATAAAAACATCTTCTGTTGTAACAACAATAACATTATAAATAGTAATAGTAATAGTATTGCACATTTACTGTAGCTTTGAGTGTTACTGGCCTGAAATTTTTTTATTACATGAATGAAGGTGACTGAGGCTTTTTAATATAAACTTTTCAGTGTCCCACATTAGGAAAACAGATTGTCTGAGACAACTTGGCACTAAGAG
Organism: Pseudochaenichthys georgianus; assembly: GCF_902827115.2. Classification (NCBI taxonomy): domain Eukaryota; kingdom Metazoa; phylum Chordata; class Actinopteri; order Perciformes; family Channichthyidae; genus Pseudochaenichthys; species Pseudochaenichthys georgianus. Next base: position 24,139 of record NW_027263060.1, on the reverse strand, counting down.
TACTAATATGTCTACCATTTATTTTATGAGTTAATATCTGCATGTTCTCTTTTGGTTTGATTAGGACACATCCTGGGGATTTCAGAATGTTACTGGATTTTGGATCGGCTTCATGTCGCAATATATTCCCGAAGTCTGAAATGCAAAAATGTTCCACATTAGGGCAATTCACCCTACATTTAATCATTTTGTTTATTTTTAACAAAATAAATGTGGTTTAATCCATCATGAAATTAATATAGGCTATTTACTTAGTACATATCTGACATTAACGATTAACACACTGTTCATACTGCTCACAGGCTGATATCTAGTGTATTCATACCCCTCACTGTTTATTCATCATTCAATTCATTATATATTTTATCCTGTAGATTGTGAACATTACTTTTCACTTTACTGCTTGTTGCACCTGGTTAGAAGCTAAACTGCATTTCGTAGTACCTGTAATCTGTGCAATAACAATAAAGTTGAATCTAATCTTGAGCAGTAGGCTATTTACTTAGTACATATCTGACATTAACGATTAAACACGTTTGTGCATTCTTTATGAATGCAAACCGAGTCATTTCGTTTATTTTTAACGAAATAAATGTGATTTAATCCATATAATTTACTGTGTTAATTGTTTACTGTACAGTAGTATTGTTTAACTTGAAGGTGCCTGATGTGAACATTTCCAGAATGTATTGTCTTCACTTTTTAAATGCCTCTGTGATGTGCTGCAGACCATACCGTTCACCAGCCCAACCCCCCATGTGTCCTATGTATGTTGGGGACCCTTTGTTTAAAACTAATTAGCCATCGGAATGTGTGTCACATTCCACAGCTCTCCCCCCCTCCTGTGATCCCCCCCACACAGAAGAGGCTTCTCAATACTCAAATTTCCCCTCCTCAACTCCTCGACTCCTCGGTCCTCCGGTAGTGACCCAGAAATGAATTTCAGCGCGCCATTTTGAAGGACGTCTCATTTCTCTAAATGCACACCGAGGATCGAGCGTCGAGGAGGCTCTCTGGAGGAGCTATAACCGAGGATACACTGATGGTTCCTCCACGGCTCCTCCGTGGATGCTTTCTGGGAACGGTGGAGGCGTGACGCACGGCCGGACTTATCTCAGCCAATGACAGCTCTGCATGCATCCCCTGGATATTATTTTAGAAACTGCTCTCATCGCAACGCGATGTTTCCAGTGAGAACAGCTGTGAGGCCCGTGCAGAAAGCAGAGCAGTGTGTAAAATATATATCACTCAGTATAACAGACCTACTCTCTTTTATTTGCTTTAGTTTAGTAGATATCTACAAACAAAGAGTCGATATTTTTCTAAGAACATTTAGTGCTTCACATAATAAAATACACAACGGCTGTAGCCTGATTATGCTTTAGGAGTGTGTGTGGTACAGTGTCGGTGCGTGTTGTACAGTGCGCAGATGCGGCGGACAGACAGGTCTCAGTTGGTTTGGTGTCCTCTGCTTACTTTTAATACTTGCAAATACAACTTTTGGCCCGTAATTTCAATTCCCCATTTCAGCGACCAGAGAGAGGGGGGCTATATCCAGTCTCTGATTGTGTTACGTTATTATGAGAGTGCTCTCATATTTTAAATTGCATATATTTATATAAATATATTTGTGTCTGTGTGTGTCCGCATCTGTAGCCTGTTATTGTCTCATTATACCGCACTCTCAATGAATTCAAAGTAAATATGTGGGGGAACAATGTTCAGCTGATCTAACAGAGATTATAAAATATGACAAAACACTCAACAGCTGATGCAGCTGTTGCCACGTAATAATGAATGGACGTCGCTTTAATATGACTGCTCAGAGGAGAGGAGTTCTCATTTCTTTAAACGTCTGCTGCTTCCCCTCCTCTCTCCTCGGTTCCCCTCCTCGGTCCTCCGCTCGCATCTCCTGTGGGCGGGACTAAGTCTCGAGGAGGGGAGTCGAGGAGGGGACATTTAAGAATTGAGAAGCCTCTAGAGAGACACAGGGAGATCGCTCTTCTGAAGAGAGCGGAAATAATGATATTGCAAGTTAGAAACGTAAAATGCATTTTGACAGACACTTGGGGGAAATATGCTGCATTTTGAATGTCCGATAGTCCACCATTAACACCTTAGTCCGTCTCGTCTCATCAACGAAAACTAAATATACATGACATACTTTGTTTTAGTAGATTTCGCATGAGAGCAAAAGGAGAATATCCGTGTGTAAGAGTGAAAATGTATGTATGTAAAATGAGAATATGTGTGTAAGAGTGAAAATATGCTGCAGTTTGAATGTCCGATAGTCCACCATTTCCACCGGAAATATCAAACATTTAATAAAAGTGAAAAACAATGAACAAGACTTAACGTATTAATCATAATTAATTATATTTATTTCGTTTGGATGTAGGATTTTTGACTTTGTTTAGAGCAGTGATCTTCTACTATATGAACATTTTGGACAAAATCACAAAAAAAACGTAAAAACAGATTTTGAAAATGATTTTATTTTTCATAACACAAACATACACAACGAAACCATTTAAAAGCTGGAAATATATACATGGGATGTGACTATGATAATGTGAAAGTTTGATTGAGGTAGCATGAGATTTCATTCTGATAAGGCAAAAGTGTTATTATAAATATAATACAAATATATATATATACACATTATGTACAACAATCTGTTTTTTCTGTCTTTATCTGTGCCACGCTTCAAAGCGGTTTCTGTCAACTACGACACAGGGGGCAACATCACAGATTCCTCCTCCTCCATGTCAAAAAACAAGCTTAAAGCTTGACTCACATTCAGAGTTCTCTTCATCATAGTTGAGTCTTCAAAACTCTAAATCTAACTATATCTAAATTCTCAATGTTTGTCTGTCACTTTACTTCAATCGCAGTCTCCCGCAGCCTCTCTTCGTCTCCCGCCGCCTGTCTTCGTATATCTTCGTCTCTCTCCATTTCCCGCCGTCTCTCTTCGGTTCCCGCCGTCCCTCTTCGTCTCTTTTGGTCTCGTTTCGTATCACTCCGTTTAACTGATTACCTCACCTATACAACCTGTTGAGCAGGATCTACAGTTTCCAGTATTTTCCGTTTCGTAAAATGATAAAATACGGCGAAGATATTAAAATATGTGCTTCCATTATTCATACTTCTGAAATATATCTGTATTAACTTTATATCATCGTATGTCCGTGTTTATTGGGTATTTTTGCATGAAACAAAGACTGGCATATAGTTTCAAGCCAGTACTTTCGACAGAAATACACATATACATCCTGTTGAGCAGGATCTACAGTTTCCAGTATTTTCCGTTTCGTAAAATGATAAAATACGGCAAAGATATTAAAATATGTGCTTCCATTATTCATACTTCTGAAATATATCTGTATTAACTTTATATCATCGTATGTCCATGTTTATTGGGTATTTTTGCATGAAACAAAGACTGGCATATAGTTTCAAGCCAGTACTTTCGACAGAAATACACATATACATCCTGTTGAGCAGGATCTACAGTTTCCAGTATTTTCCGTTTCGTAAAATGATCAAATATGGCGAAGATATTCAAATATGTGCTTCCATATTTCATACTTTTGAAATGTATTAACTTTATATCATCGTATCTCCGTGTTTACTGCGTCTTTTTGCATGAAACAAAGACTGGGATATAGTTTCAAGTCAGTACTTTCGACAGAAACACGGCAATGTTGTCCGGACTGTTGTTTTTATACGGCACCGGCTTGAACAGGTCATGTGATCTGATCACGCCGGCGTGACGGTCGACTCCAAAGGGTTAATATTAAATACATATAAGTATTTTTACAACTTGTATTTAGAAATACTCTGTTGTAATTATTGATGCATACATGTGTTCATCCATTTAATGTGGTTAATGTATGATATTACTTAATAATACAATACATTATAATATATTATATGATAATTACATTTTAGTTTTATTAATTTCTTATTTCATAGTTTCTCATTATTATTATTTTTATCGCTCATCTTATTTTTGATTTTATTAATCTGTGTGAATCTGTGCTGTCCTGTTTTTCACTCTCACCCTGTTGCTGTTTGAACTACTGAATTTCCCCACGGGATTAATAAAGGTCCATCTTATTTTATCTTAATGTATAAGTTCATTTACTTCAATATACTGTACAATATTACAAGAAATATACTGCATAAACAAATTATATACTTTATTTGATCTAAAATATTGATGTTACTACAACGCCCATTGTGTATTTTGTGAATGAAGCGCCATCTCATGGTTAAAGCCTGTAATTGAACAAATGGGGAAATTGGGCAACGCCCTCTAGCAATTTGGCAACACCCCCAGCCACTGGCATCCGCTGGGCTTTTGACTGGGACACACCCATTTGAGTCTGATCTGTATAACGCCAGTGCGACGGGCCGGCCCTGGTCTCAGGTTACGCTGTAGGAAGTGTAGGTGGGTACAACTATATATATATATATATATATATATATATATATATATATATATATATATATATATATATATATATATATATATAGTTGTGGGTACAGGGTACAACGCTACATTTCCCGCCGCAGTCATACAATAGGCTACGGAGAGCGGCGAGAAACATTTCCTCAGGCATCGAAAAGCGGAACCGAAATTCACATTTCTAAATGATGCCGTTGGAATCGAAATGTTGAAACCGGATGCAGATGATTGGTCGTGCTTTTTACAGCACTACGGCTTCCACAGATTAATTTTTGTATGTATTTATTGTCAAAGCATTTAATATATTCATTGCTATCGGGACGTTAAGAGCATTCCATGGAATATAACAAAAAGTGTTTTCTGAAATAAATTACATACAGCATTGAATTATGACTGAAGATCGTCAGCTGGCTTCCTCTCCCTTGTTGTTCCTCGATACATAAAGGCTGCACCACCGTTGACAACTTCTCTCTACATATCAAACATACCGGTAAACCAGCATCGTTTGCTGTGAAAGCAGATAACTCTGTCCACGCAGAATTAAATCCTGTGTTCCTCCGGTACTTTTCTTTGATTTATCCATAGTTCGCTCATCGAGCCGGGGGTTATTCGCCTCCAAGAAAAGGTGCTCGCGCGGGACCGTAGCAGGATGTGACGCATATTTTAGTTGACCTAATTAAAACGGTTTTGTTTTTTATTTATGTGTCACAGTATCACCTCAAAATACAAGATACGAAACATTTTCAACCATGCAACAAAATATAAATAGTCCTACAAATACTTTTATTTTACTTCCTTCTTATTTTTGTCTAAGCTCAAGGGAGCCAGAGCAGAGGGCTTAAAGGGCCGCATGCGGCCCGCCGACCCCTGTCCTAACCTGTCGGTTAGTGGCAGCAGGGCGTGGCACAAGCCAGCTGTATTTAATCAATCAATCAATCAATGTTTATTTATATAGCCCAATATCACAAATGTTAAAAACGATAAAATTGTTACTCTTAGAAACAAAATTAATGACCTCTTGCCTTCGACCAGTATAGTGTTATCAACAGCTCCCGGAATCGTAAGTTCTAATATTACACTAGATAGTAAACTAGAATGCTTTTCAGCCATTAACCTTGAACAATTACATTCAATGATTCTCTCTTCTAAACCATCAACGTGCATGTTAGACCCAATTCCAACTAAGCTGTTGAAGGAAGTTTTTCCATTAATTAGCACTTCTTTATTAAATATTATGAATATGTCTTTATTATCAGGCTATGTTCCACAATCATTCAAAGTAGCAGTGATAAAACCGCTTCTTAAAAAGCACAATCTCGATCCAGAGGTTTTAGCCAACTATAGACCTATTTCTAATCTTCCGTTCCTCTCAAAAATTCTTGAGAAAGCGGTCGCAAAACAGTTGTGTGATTACTTAAAAAACAATGATTTATTTGAAGATTTTCAGTCTGGCTTTAGAACACATCATAGCACAGAGACAGCTCTGGTTAAAGTCACAAATGATATTCTAATAGCCTCAGACAAGGGACTTGTCTCTATTCTTGTTTTGCTCGATCTTAGTGCTGCATTTGATACTATCGACCATGATATCCTATTGCAAAGACTAGAGCACTTAGTTGGCATACAGGGAACTGCTTTAGGTCCTATCTATCTGAACGCTCTCAGTTTGTACGTGTTAACGATGAATCTTCCACGCAAACCAAAGTTAGCCATGGAGTGCCACAGGGCTCAGTGCTCGGACCTATTTTGTTCACATTATATATGCTTCCGTTAGGCAATATTATAAGGAATCATTCTGTAAACTTTCATTGTTATGCGGATGATACTCAACTATATTTATCAATCAAGCCTGATGAAATTAATCATCTAAATACAATTCAAGACTGCCTTAAGGACTTAAAAACGTGGATGACCTTAAACTTTTTGATGTTAAACACGACCAAAACTGAAGTTATTGTACTTGGCCCGAAGAATCTACGAAACAAATTATCTAAAGACATACTAACTATGGATGGCATTAATTTGGCCTCCAGTGAGACTGTAAGGAATTTAACCAGGCGGTTATTAGACAGCAGGGCTTGGCGTTTAAACCTGATGCTCCTAACCTGTCGGTTAGCAGGCAGCACGTTTGTTTTCCTCTGTCCCAGATGTGCCTACTACACACGGTCATAATGATACCAGGGCTGTTATTACTAGGGTTGGGTACCGAGAACCTCCTTTAGCTTAGGAACCACTGGACCTCCCTAACCGACAGGAGAAGCGAAAATGCTGCCCCACAATGACTTGCAGCCGCAGCATTTGCCGTCACTCAACAGTCGGCCGTTCACGGAAACAACCGATTATGACCGAGAAATGATATCATGAAAGTTACGGTGCATTTTAAAACATAGGTGGTAAGTTGCCAAAGTGCTTTGTTTTTAACGTTCATCAGTATTATAATCAAAAAGAGAAATATGAACTTTAGTTTTAACTGAAATTATCAAATAAAGTCAACATTTCAGTCTTTACTGAGCTGTGTGGGGTTTGTTCAACTTTTAAAAGATGTTTGAATGGTGATATACACAGTGATAGATGTTAAGGACTAACGTTTATAATAATACATTTGTATTGATTTTAAGATCTTTAGTTCATACAATCATACGTATTGGGATCATTGGTATTAATGTGGAACGGAGGGAGAGGGTGACAACGAGCATAAGTTTCACTTTCCTTTCTTATTTCAATTCCAACTTTGGTCATGAAGAATATGTTTCTCTGTTGTCCACGTTCATAAAGCATAAAGCAACAGCATCAGAGCACGGTGCAGAGTCTCTAGATGAGTTTACAGTAGTCCCTCGTTCTTATTAAACATCCATGTTGTGGTCCGCTGTATAGAAAACTGTGGTTTCCATAGTTTCCCCACAGCAGCAGACTCACACAATGACGTCCGCTGGAGCATCATAAACACGTCGGATAGTGAAAGTGCATTCGGAATCTCTAAAGTACCGCAGTCTCTTCTCCTAAGTCCTTTTGAATTCTCCTATCAACTATCCATTAACCCTGTGACGTTTCACTCAGAGGTCAAGGAATAGACGATAGGGTTAGAACTTAGGAGCTGATCTTTGGACTATTCGACTTCAGCCGAAGTTTGAAACCTCCTTTCCTATCATTCTCATCATTCTAGAGAATTCGAACGGCACTTATCATGGCTGCCACTGAGGGACTTCCGGGTCATTTCACTCCTATAGAAAGGTTCCTAAGCTAAATGGACTATTCGACTTCAGCCCTACCCTACCTTTAACTCTTTTTAGGGTGCAGCTATGTTTTTTTTATTTCAAAGTGGGCCCATTTTAATAATATTTTTTTTCCCTTCAAATGTGCAGAGGACTCCCCAAGTGCTGTGTTTAATTTATTTTAAAGTAGGCCTGTGTATTATTTGTAATTCTCCTTATAAGAGTTCTTTGTTTCTTATTAGAGGTTAACAGTTTTATATCATGTAATAAATAGCATAATAAATCCAATAAATATGTCTGATATAACAATAAAAAACTATGAAATATGTTTTGCGGCTCCAGACAAAGTTTTTTTTTGGAAAAAGGACCAAAATGGCTCTTTTGGTCAAAAAGGTTGCAGACCATCAGGTTTAAACGTCAAGCCCTGCTTTCTAATAACTGCCTGGTTAAATACAGCTAGCTTGCGCCACGAGCCCTGCTGCCTGCTGACTGTCAGGTTACAGCCGGCTCTTGCACCTCTCATCATGTCGCCGTTTAGGACCCGGCAACCTATAGGTTCGGCTGACGGGCCCCGCCCTGTCTCCCCCATCCGGAGGAGAGGGAGGATGGGGCCGGGGGAACCACATGGTGATCCGTTTAAAGATCAAATGCAAAGGTTTTTTTATAATTGCCAGTAAAATCAAAATCATATAGCTACAACACTATCTAAGATATTGCAGTATTAAAATCGGAGATAATATGCGTCTGGCAATGCGCAATATTTATTTTTGTTCAACCCCCAACACCAAGTCCGACGATTTATTTTCTCAGCCGCTCCTCCGCAAGATGGCGTCGCGTGACGTCAGAGTTGCCAAACAAACAAACCCTGGCTTATCGCTCACAGCGGCTCCCGCCGATAGTACAACTTAGTTTCGTCTATCATGTCTGATTCTGAGTCGGAGGCCACCCAATATCTGGAGTATGTTGTCGACATCCAACCATATTTATACGAGCCTCTGATGTCGAAGAGGAAATACAAGGAAACGTCACCTGATATCACCGATGAAAGTGCTGATGGCGATGCTTCAAGTTCGCCATCTGAGGAAGAGGCAGAGGGTATTGAGAATTGGTGTCGATGTGGAAACTGCCAGACCATGCCTACAAGCCGAGAAAACAAGTGCTGCCACAACTATGGGAAAGTGAAGGAAGAGATGGGAGAAGAAGTTTGCATCACCGACTGTAGGACGTTCGACATAAACTGTCTGTCCCGGTATGAGTACGCCCACCACAATGGGCCGTATGGTGACGAAGAAACGGAACATGAAGTCTACAGACATCTGGCGTACCGGCGATTTTGCTTCCTGATTTGGCAAAAACTTGGCCGTGGGAATAGACGTGTTATTCCGAGTTGCGCTGTACTGGCCATCAGGAAAGCATTTCCTAATCCTGAAAGCGTTGCCTACACAGGATTTAAACCAGCCGCCAGTGAATGATCTGTGTACGGTTTCAATTATCTATATGTGAATAATAAGTTAATGTGTAACACGAAATTCAGTAAAAAATAAATTACATGAATTACTTTAAGGTACTTAAGGTGTATGGTTGTCTTATTGTATAATAGTTGTGCATACAATGAAGAAAAACATTATGTGCAGTATGGTAAAAAGTATAAAAACAAACAACATAATGTACATAGTGTTTAATTAATTTATTATTATTATTATAAGAACAAAATAGTGCCAAGGGCTCTGTAGCTTACCACCATATGAACTCTGAAAGAAACACAGCAGAAATTCTTAACACACCCCAGAGTTATTGTCCAGTGACCAGCTGCTCAACGGAAGAGTGTTTTTCAATCCTCTGGATTTAAATGCATAACTCATATCAGACCTCAAACCTAACATGACCACAGCAGTCTTCTCAAAATAAACTAGATATGCACAATTGTATCCCCCTGTTAACCCTCATAAGTATAACCAAGATCAACATGAAATGAATTGATTTTGAGCACCAGTACAAAAAAGAAAGATGTGTAGTGCCGAGAGATAGGGAGTCGCAGGCGGTGCAATGGAGGTACAACAGTAGACTTTATTTGTTACATGTTGTCCGGTTGCAGTCCGGGAAGAAAGAGAGAGAAGACAGGAGGGCACACAATATATATAGATCCACATACATGTCCTTGTGGAAACAAAACACCCCACTGTAGTTCCATGTATGGATTATGTAACCCAGTGTGTGTGTGGTCACCACAGATGTCACCATTTATTTATTAAAGCGACTCCTGCTCCTCTGTACTCCAACAAGTACAAGCTTGTTAGGTTTAACAAATGCTGACGCAATTGGCGGTGGGACTTGTCTGTTTGACCTCAGAGCTTCGGCCTTCTTGTAGGTAGGGTAAGTATTCCGCAGCTCAACAACCTCTCCCATCAGTTCTTGCACATAAACTGAAAAGACAAACAAGGGGGAAAATATTATTCCAAAACAACACATTCGGGCCCTGTTGAAAGCTTAGCGATAGGCACATTGAGCAGACACTCACCGAAAGTTTGTGTAACTTTGACTGCTTTGATGACTGGCTCTCCCCTCCTGGCCTTCGGAAACGACACGCCCCACATGTGTTTCCCGGTCTGCGTCATAGCTTGAGCCCGTGCAGAATTTTCATTGAAGTGTAGTCCGGCTAATTGTACTCTGCATCAAAAAATAATAATATAAATTGTGTAGGACAATTCACCAAAATAAATCCTGTGAAGACCCCTCCACACCACGTGGGGTGCCGTGTGTGTGTGTGTGTGTGTGTGTGTGTGTGGTTTGTTCAGGTTGTTTCAGGTGCTGATGAGCCGCACGGCTATCTGATGAGCTGCACCTGGTGAAGCGGGATAAAGGAGGAGCCCAGGCGGTTGCGTCGGTCTCACTCCTCTGGGCACTTTCTCGGTGCCAGCCTCGGGGACCTGTGGCTGGTTTTTGTCATTATATTGTAAATAAGCTCATCAGATAGGCATCCGCCCACAGGTGCGGCTCATTAGCACCTGAAACAACACACACACACACACACACACACACACACACACACACACACACACACACACACACACACACACACACACACACATATTGACGGACGGTCAGGGCCCCTCCCCGTCGCTATATTACGTACAGGGTACCCCTTTCCCGTCATTTTCTACGGGCAGGGCGTCCCATAGACCTTCATTGCGGACAGTGGACCCCTTGACCGTCAGGTTTCTACGGGAAGGGCGTCCCATAGACCTTCATTGCGGACAGCGGACCCCTTGACCGTCAGGCTTCTACGGGAAGGGCGTCCCATAGACCTTCATAATGCCTATTTTAAGGTTCATTTGGCCATTAAAATTACATTACATTGCATTTAGCTGAATGCGTTTTGATGTCATTTTATACGAGTAATGAGTTTTTATTTCTGATTATTTGTGCAGTACATGTACATGATGTTTAGTTTGCTAGTTATGACGAAGATTACTTCATGGTTGCTAAGGTGGTTGCTATGGACGCTGCAACAGCTCCCAGACCACGTGATCAACAACAATGGCTGTCCTTCGTGTTATTCTCGGTGGAAAAATGCCTATTTTATGGTTCATTTGGCCATTAAAATGCGTTTTGATGTCATTGTATGCGAGTAATGAGTTTTTATTTCTGATTATTTGTGCAGTACATGTACATGATGTTTAGTTTGCTAGTTATGACGAAGATTACCTTACGTCTGTGAGGAAAATGCATGGGGCTCAGAGCCTCGTATTTTTAAAATCTTTTTTTCCTTCTAATTTGTTATTCTTTTCAAATAACACACTGTTATTTACTCACCAATAACATACAATTATCCTTGCTTTTATTTATTGGTTTAATTCCATAATCTCGGCCTTTTTTGGCGTTCGTCAGGAACTGAATTTAAAAATAACCGGAGACAGACGTGGGCATTTCGAGCGATTACCCAAGATTCTCAGCTACGCTGATTGGATGTTTTAGCCGCAATGCATGCTGGGATTTGGTGTTTATATTATATGAAATCCGGAAAACATTTGAAAAGACTAAAATAATACTTAATTCCGAGTGCTCTTGCTTTTCTCTTTGAAAGTCATCACATAACGGCATTGTAATACACGGTTCGGCTGCATTGAATATTACAGATCTGCCGTAGTTCTTTATTTATAGCGCCCTGATGATAAGACCTATGGAAAAACTGAAGAAATGCCGCCGAAACTGAATACTTGACGTGGATCATAAATATATCAACAATTAAAAAACTTCTCAATTTCTCTTCACACAATACGTCTCCTTGCAGTATCAACACTAATTCGGCTGACTTTTACATTTGATGTAATTCATAGATAGGTTATATTTACACCATAACGGTGCACAGCTGATAGAAAAGGACTGTAGTTTTTAAAAATATTACTGATTTGAATTGGATTGCATTTTGAATGTAAGAATGTAAATACTGATTCTGAAATAGTATAGCAATATGCTGTAAAATTATGTGAAAGCATGAATAAAACTACACATCTTCAGATGTTGTACATAAGTGTCTGTGTGTACCTTGTGTGCCTAGTGGTTAAAGCACGTTATTGAATTATTGTTTTTATGTGTTATATTTGATTAAAAAAATATTAAGAGTACATATACTTTCATAGGGGGAAAGTAGAAGGTCTGTGATAGAAATATAGAATATAAAAAATCAAGAAGATACTATAAGTGATCTCTTCAATAAAACAGTTTAGTGCAGGATGTACAAAGATATTAATAGGAGGAGGTGCAAAACAGAAAAACGAATTAACCTTTATTTAAACATTAAATAACAGATTACGGTCTTCTTTTAAATAAGAAAAAAACGTTGGGGGTATCTATCTACAGATAAATACAAAGTACTTAACGTCTAATATATTGCTTTCCTGCAATGTTAACTATGTTGAAGCACTTATTTTAAACATATGGATTATACTCTTATGTATGTAGATAGAATAAGAAATGTGCAGAATATGACAGTTTAATGGTGGAGGTACACACATATTGATAGATGTCTTGTACTGCACTGTTGAGGGACCTGTGACCCAAGTTTTTCATTCATTTCATAACTACACCGTAAGTTGTGTAAATGATATGTCAATACACCTTTAAAATCTTGAAAGGGATGTGCAGAATAGCCATAATATATAGTCTTTAATTAGCTATTAGTAGAGAATAACGAGTAATTAATATACTTTATTACTCGTTTCCATTAATGTCAATTGCAGATACATGTTTAGTCTTCTCAAGCACAAGTATCAAATATCTCTCCTGATTGTTGGCACTTGACAATCACCTTATCTGAATTTTACTCAGGTGTAACTAAAGTCTGATTTAAGGGTTGTTTATATTTCACATCATTAATCAGAATCTGCAAAGTAACTCAAATAAATGCAGTGGAGTAAAAATACCAGGTTAACCTCTGAATTGTAGTGGAGTAGAATTACAAAGTATCAATGAGCTTTCATGTGGGTATATTAATGCTATATATTGATGCTGCGCATTATGGATAGCGATTTTTATCCATTTATTAATTATATGTTTTACATTTGATAACACCTGTGTTAACATGTGTTTAATACTGGCAACTTCTAATTGTGGGAAAACGAAAAAGTTCAGTAGAGACGTCCCATAGAACATTTTGCGAAACACAATAGTGTAGTTCTGGGGGGGCCTTCGATTCCAGTTTTGGATAGTCTGGCGTGGTTTCGTTCCATTTCACACAGCTGTTTGACGCTGTAACCTTGGCGCACTGCCACTCCAACATCCAATCCCAGACCTAGAAGAGTAATCACGGGGACTGTAGTCCTCAACGATAGCTGGGGATTCTGGGTAGTGTAGTGTCTTCGGCCATCCTAAACTCAAACATTTTGACAATCGCAATGATGCTCGAACTGTCCCTTATAGGCCTACGTCTGTTTCCGGTTATTTTTATTTTGAAATTCAGTTCCTGACGAACACCAACAAAGACCGAGATTATGGAATTAAACCAATAAATAAAAGCAAGGATAATTGTATGTTATTGGTGAGTAAATAACAGTGTGTTATTTTGAAAAGAATAACAAATTAGAAGGAAAAAAAGATTTTAAAAATACGAGGCTCTGAGCCCCATGTATTTTCCTCACAGACGTAAGGTAATCTTCGTCATAACTAGCAAACTAAACATCATGTTCATGTACTGCACAACTAATCAGAAATAAAAACTCATTACTCGCATACAATGACATCAAAACGCATTTTAACGGCCAAATTAACCTTAAAATAGGCATTTTTCCACCGAGAATAACACGAAGGACAGCCATTGTTGTTGATCACGTGGTCTGGGAGCTGTTGCAGCGTCCATAGCAACCACCTTAGCAACCATGAATGTGTACACATTCATGAAGTAATCTTCGTCATAACTAGCAAACTAAACATCATGTACATGTACTGCACAAATAATCCGAAATAAAAACTCATTACTCGCATAAAATGAGATCAAAACGCATTTTAATGGCCAAATGAACCTTAAAATAGGCATTATGAAGGTCTATGGGACGCCCTGCCCGTAGAAGCCTGACGGGCAAGGGGTCCGCTGTGTCCGCAATGAAGGTCTATGGGACGCCCTGCCCGTAGAAAATGACGGGAAAGGGGTACCCTGTACGTAATATAGCGACGGGGAAGGGCTCTGACCGTCCGTCAATATGTGACGGGATGAGTGAGAACATGTTGCGCACACACACACACACACACACACACACACACACACACACACACACACACACACACACACGCACACGCACACGCACACAGGTATTTCGAGTTACTTTATATTCAGTATAACATCACAGACACACATATACATAGGCTACATCTGATTACAAAGTCTCATCTGTACAGGACGGTAAAATAATAACAGGCACACATAAATAAATCTATGACAGTCTCATCTGTACAGAACAGTATGATAAAATAATCGATGGCAAAAACATGTCACTGTAAATGTCTCCGTTGTGGGACGAATAAATGATTAATTTAATCATCTACACATGTAATCTCACTTTTACACACTGTTTGATGTTCTCATAAACGAGTCATGTTTGTTATAGAACTTGGTTTCATAATCTTGATAGTAACGGAGCAACATACATACACACACCTGGTAGTTATCATAACACTACTCGTGTGCCGCATGTAGATCCCTACATCCGGTACGGTGTCTGCAGAAGGACCAAAGAGACCAAATGTGAATACTCTACATCTCCTTTCTTTAGCTCTTCCTACAGTAGTGAACACAACTGTTATACTGAGCACATATGACAGAACATACAGGATGCTGCACATTTACACATTATCAAACTATGTGTGCATTTAGTAACTGATGAACACAGAGGCTATCTCAAAGAAGGAGTGCAGAATTTAACTCAGTAATTACTACAGTAACAAGTAGATTACTAGAATAGAATACATTTGCACTGTGAAACAAAACTTTAGGCCTCAATATGGCATAACTGTGTGAACTAACAGTTTAGAGTCATTGTTCTCAGAGTGGTATGCTTATGCATACATGACAACGTTTCAGTCTCTGTATTTGGGATTAGGCTTGATGGCACGGCCTGAGCGTGTCCTGTAGACACTCTCAGGAGTGTCTGGCAGCAGTTTAGCTGTGGGAACATCAGCCCTCATGTGTTCACTGTTCAGTGATTCCTGTGTGTGCGTGTTACAATCTGTGAACTCAAGTCCTGTGTCCTGATGATCAGTGTCACTTGTGGAGGTGTGTGACGGGACAGGCTCAGCTACAGGCAGAATGTGCCTACGATTCCTTCTGTACAGCTTCCCGTCTGAATGGACGACGTATGACCGGGGTTCCTTGCAAATCTTTTGAATCATTCCAGTCCTGTTGTAACCTTGTGGGGTCTGCATCCTAACAACCTGTCCTTCCATCAAAGGTTGTAGTGGTCGGTTTGACTTATCATAGCACTGTTTTTGATACAGCCTCTTGTTTAGAAGCTGGGCTTTTACCTCTTGTGGATGACGCATGTGTGGCCAGTCACCGAGACTGGGAGTGTTGTACGTGTTGTACGTGTTTGTCTCGACATCAGTCTCTGTGCAGGAGATCCTAATGTTGCGTCACGTGGTACATTCCTGATGCATCTGTAGTTGTATCAGCTTGATCAGGTTCTAGTTGATGAACTATCCTCCTGGGCCCTTGCTTGTTATATGCTTATTGTATGGAATTGCAACACTTCTTGAAATGATTCCACTTTTTGCTGGTATGACACTGTTGACCATTTGCTGGACAGTTGTCTCTCTTTGCTGCATGACTACCTCCACAGTTGTAGCAGTTGGAAATAGAGCTAGCTCCATTTGCCTGAGGTTTCCTTTTGTTGTCGTATTTTCGTGTTCCTCTCTGGTAAGTCTGAACTGAATCCACATTTGTGGCAGAGTGTTGTGGCATAGCTAGCGTTTTATTGTGCTCTTCAGTCATCTCATGGATCTGACATATGTTAACAGCCTTGATTAGTGTTAAATCACAGTCTCTCAGGAGCACTTTCCTTAAGTTGTCATTACTGATACCACAGACCAGTCTATCTCTGGTTAGTTCTTCATAGAGATTCCCAAATGTGCAGCTCTTTGCCTTGATCCTTAAAGCACTGACATACGATTCAATTGACTCACCGATTTTTTGATTCCTTGTATTGAACTTATGTCTTTCCATAGTGACATTTGTTTGAGGGTTACACATCTCCCTACATTTCCTTTTCAGACACTCCGGGTCTTCTTTAGACTCGGCATGAGTGATGATGGGCGCATCCTCGCCAGGACCCCTCACTTCAGCCACATAGCCGAAAGACCTCTCGCGCTCTATGGCCTCTGGTCCCGCTATATTGAGGAGAATGTATGCTCGTGTGCGTGCTGGCTTGTCATAGTGTGCCGCCGCGATGAAAATGTCATATTCCTGTTCGAATACTCGCCAGTTCTCTGCGATGTTACCGTCAAAGACGAGTGGGTCGGGTCTCCGGAATCCTTCCGTCGTGGTGGAGCAGGCTTAGTTGTCCTCTCAAACGTCACCCCGCCGTAAAAAAACTCCGGAGACTTGACTTCTGACACCATGTTTGATGTTCTCATAAACGAGTCATGTTTGTTATAGAACTTGGTTTAATAATCTTGATAGTAACGGAGCAACATACATACACCTGGTAGTTATCACAACACTACTCGTGTGCCGCATGTAGATCCCTACATCCGGTACGGTGTCTGCAGAAGGACCAAAGAGACCAAATGTGAATACTCTACACACACCAACATAACGTTAACACAGAGTAAATGTTTGCTAATGGAGTCTATTTTGTCCCAATAAAAAGTTCATTACTATCGATAACAAATATATATCAATAAACCTATTGTTCATTTTCGCGGTATTCCCCACACATTGCCAGTACACTATTACTGTAATATTTACACTTACCCATGTCCAAATGGATCCTTGTTGTTGTCTTTGTGTTCTTCTTCTTCGGAAGAGTCGAAGACTTCAGGTTCTGAACATCTGAGGCTCTATCTTCAGTGCTGCTAGCGAAAAAAATCTCGAGTGAAGTCGGCAACTTTTTTTAGCCATTTTCTCTGTCTCTCTCTCTCTCTCTCTCCACACTGACGTAAACTGATGGGAGACACGTGGTTTATGTTGTTTTTACTTGGTGGGTAGGTCCTTAGTGATTTCTCGATGTCCATTGGTCATTTCAGACCATGATGTATGCCGGCTGAGATTTCCTTGACGGACACACGAATCCACCAAAGTGTAAAGTCAAGCTGCTTTGAGCGGCCATATTGGCTGCTGTGCCCTGGTTACAGTCTCACAGGAGATACTGCTGGAAAGCTACTCTTCCAGCGATTCCGCGGATATCTGAATCATGTTTCTACTCCTTATAATCGAAAATATATGATTAATTACGTAAAATTATGCGCACCTGGACGCGCCGGCGCATCCACCGACTCCAGAGGGTTAAACAGTTGGTGAAAATGTAAAGACTATTTTATATACATTCATCAGGTGACGGTGCCTGCATGAGCCTCATTAGAATGATTGTCGACCATGGTTTCTGTAGACCATGGTTCAAATATTGATATGGCTAACCATGTTTGACCATGGTTTCTGGAGATGACATTGTGACCATGATAGGCTGACCATGGTTTCTTCCCCATGGTACTGTGACCATGGCAGGCTGACCATGGTGGACCATGGTTTCCGGAGTTGACATTGTGACCATGGTAGGCTGACCATGGTTGACCATGGTAGACCATGGTTTCTTCCCCATGGTACTGTGACCATCATGGTATGTTGTGGTCAACCATGGTATTACCATGGTTGGCAATGGAATACCATGGTGACCATGGTCAACCATGGTTGGTTTTCGCAGGGGCGGGTGTGATTGCAGCCATTTTGAGGGTGGGGGGTACAGTTCCAGAAATGAGGGAGGAGTTAATTATGTTTGTGATCATGGGGGAAATGGACGGCAGACAGGCTTTGATGAGGGTAGTGGGGAGGGGATCAAGCTGGCAGGTGGTGCATTTGGCTTTGCAGATGAGCTTGCCCCTGCGAAAACCAACCATGGTTGATCACGGTCACCATGGTATTCCATTGCCAACCATGGTAATACCATGGTTGACCACAACATACCATGATGGTATGCACTTTGGCACATGGATGGTTATGATAAGCTAAAGCCCTATGGCATTGCCATCAACGGCTGTATAGATGGTTCTAGCCGCTATGTGTTATGGATGGAGGCCTATACC
The DNA here is from genome assembly GCF_902827115.2 of Pseudochaenichthys georgianus. NCBI lineage: Eukaryota > Metazoa > Chordata > Actinopteri > Perciformes > Channichthyidae > Pseudochaenichthys > Pseudochaenichthys georgianus. Next base: position 5,671 of record NW_027263060.1, on the reverse strand, counting down.
ACAAACAGTGATCCTAAAGTAGTTGCAAGTTAATTTATAAAAACAGTTTCAGGTATAGGTGGATGTCCAGAGAGGATTCGTGCAGACAGGGGCACGGAAAATGTTTCTGTTGAAGAAATGCAGATGTTTTTGCGAAGGAACCACCCAGACAGTTTTGCTGGTGCAGAATATTATCATCTGATATTTAAGAAGTGTTACATTTGAAATGGCAGAAAGTCTTGTTGCAATTTCCAGATATTAAAAGAGGTCCCTTGAGTTTCTCTGGTAATTATCAATAGTAGCAGTTAAGTGAATACTGTTCAAACAATACCTGTGTTTGTATTTTATATTGATTTCTCTGTTTTATCCTTTCATAAATGTGAGGACTAAAATGGCTATAAACAAGGGCTGGTTAGAGTAAACAGGGTTTTATTGCTCTGTGGGGGAGGTGTAGGTATGCAGGACAGGGTGCTAGGTGGCTGAGAGTATATTCTGCTTAAGATCTCTAGCATGTCATGTTTCAGGGAAGTCTACATATCTTGAATAGTATATGTGTGGGTTTAATTACTTTGTATTAATAATAAGCAGTCTGTGTAACCAGAAGTTGGAGATATGAGAGATGAAATTGTTGTGTTATCTGTGTGAGCAAGACCCAACTGTGGTCTCTGGAATGTGGGGGGATGTGTGTGTGGAGGCTGCAGAAATATGAGACAGTGAATGCCAGAGGTGTTTGTTTGAGATGACCGGAAAAGACGACCAGTTAAACTCCACCCCTTCCTGTTTCTGTTGGTATTGAGAGCCTGTTCATCTTTTTGGTCTGTCTCTCTTCTCGCGCTGCTCAGACCGGAGGGTCTTGCAGCACGTGAATCAGGGCAGGAGTAGGCCTACTCTTTACATTACGGATATGGCTTTATATGGTATGGTAATGTATTATATTGTATTGCATTATTACCTTTTATGATTAAAACAGATTTTTGTTTAACCCTCGTCCTGGTTGTTTTGAGTGTTCCTTCTTTTAAAGCAAACTCATAGGAACGGCGCGGAGAAGTGCTATCTACTCCTTCAAATGGTGACCCCGACATCTTGACGTCATGACGTGAGGACGTGCCGACGTCATGAGTGTTTTTTTTTGAGGAAACACTGGCAGCCAGCGGACGGAGGGAGATGCCTGGAATAATATTTGACAACTATGGATCCAACTGAAAGGTAACAGTGTTTCCCACAGATCTGAAATATACTTGGGCGGGTGGTGGCAGCGGGCGGGGGGGCAGCCGCGTGTGTGTAAACGTCCCCGCCCCCTCGCGCACACACACACACAGGGAGATCGGAAATACACCATAGATGCATTTGTTTGTCTTTTTGCATGTTAGCAACGGAGTTGGCAAAACTAAAAAAGCAATATAATGTTTAGGTAGCAATAATACATATGACATATTTTTTACATGTCTCCAGTACCGATAAAAATACCGATAACGTCGGAGCTTATCTGTACCACGGTCTTTAATAATTCAGCCCCGGGGCCCGTTTAATACCGGGGCTCGGTACCCATCCCTAGAGTTAAGTATTGGTGGCATCTCTTCCTTAAATTTGGCTATAGCACTAACAGATAGGTTTCTGTTGCAGGAGCTTTTGACTAATGCTTTGTAGTCTCGTAATAGTACTTCAAAAGTTACTAAGAAATGGTCGGATAAAGCAGGATTATGCGGTTCGACTAATAGTTGCTCAATTTCAATACCATAAGTCAGAACAAGGTCGAGAGTGTGATTATAGCAGTGGGTTGGTTTATTTACACTCTGACAGAAACCAACATAATCTAATATAGAGTTAAATGCAACAGTAAGGCTATTTATATCATCGTCAACATGAATATTAAAGTCACCTACGATAATTACTTTATCTGTTTTAAGAACCAAAGTTGATAAAAACTCAGATAATTCTGATAAGAATTCTGAATAAGGACCTGGTGCACGGTACACTGTAACAAATAAGATTGGCTGCAAAGTTTTCCAGGTCGGATGCATAAGACTAAAAACGAGGCTTAATTTAATTTTGGATTAGTATTGATAAGTAAACTTGAGTCAAAGATGGCTGCAACTCCACCTCTTCGGCCCGTGCCTCGGGCAATATGAGTATTGATATGGCTGGGTGGAGTGGCCTCATTTATGCTGACATATTCTTCATGTCTCAACCAAGTTTCAGTGAGACAGCATATATCAATATTATAATCTGATATTAAATCATTTACCAATATTGCTTTAGATGCTAGAGATCTTATGTTTAAGAGACCACATTTAATCTTCCTGTTTTGTTGCACTGTAGTAGTTGTTACATTTACTTTTATTAGGTTATTATGTGTGACACCTCTATTAGGTTTTACTTTAAATTGTCCTTGGGCAGACACACACACCGTTAATATTGGGTATTTTATTGGAGAGAGCGCAGAGAAACATATAAAACTGCGACTCCGCCTCCTGGTCTCAACTCCAGTTTGTCATGGATTAAGTCCACAAAGCCCTGAAATGTTTGCCGAAATGAGATTTGCACCTTCCAAAGTAGGATGAATGCCATCTCTCTTAATCAGACCAGGTTTTCCCCAGAAGGCTGTCCAATTATTTACGAAGCCCACATTGTTTGCTGGGCACCACCAAGACAACCAGCGCTGAAATGATGACATGCGGCTATACATGTCATCATTGATCAGATTGGGGAGGGGACCAGAGAAGATTACGGTGTCCGACATAGTTTTAGCATAACTACACACCGACTCCACATTAAGTTTGGTGCATTCTGATTGGCGTAAACGAACATCATTACCACCGACGTGAATAACAGTCTTACTGTATTTACAGCCAGCAGTTTAAGATGCGCCTCAACGTCGCCTGCTCTGGCCCCCCGAATGCATGTGACTGTGGAGGCTTTGGTCTCTAAATGTACGTATCTCAGAATAGAGCTACAAATAACCAGAGTTGGCTTCTCAGCGGGTGTCTCGCTGAGTGGGGAAAATGTGTTAGATAAGTGAACGGGTTGGTGGGGACCACACAGGATAGCCCGGAAGTGACAACACGCTTACCGCAATAGTGAGGGTCCGTGTAGAAACAGTCCGTGTACCTCCTTGTTGAGGGCCGTCGCACCGCCTCCTCAGTCGTTTATTTGGCTTGCCTGTGTAAGAAATTAAAATTAATGTTGATATGGCGTAATTTGAATTAAATACACTGTATTTAATTTAAATCTGTTTTATTCTAAAAATCGAATATTCACACATGACTTCCGGTTTTCCGCTAGAGAATTTTGTCATTTCCGGTTATCATTAGCATGTGGCAAAATGCTACGTTTTCAAACCGTGAATTGAAGGTGAAATTACATGTGATGTTGTACCCTAAACACACTGGGATTAACACTCACTCAAACAAAACTGCCTTACGGTGCGTCCACACAGCAGCTTTAGACGAATCTTCCAACGCTTCTCTGCCCATTGACTTTGAATGGGGATGACGTCACGTTGCCTCGCTTTTCGCCGAACTGCATTGTGGGGGAGCGAAGCGAAGATTTCCAGGATTCAAAAGTTGAGCAATGTTCAACTTTTGAAGCTGAGCTGGAAGCGTCAGCCATACAAACACGTTTATGCAAATCTGACAGTAGAAGTGCTAGCCAATCAAACCGCGTGTAAGCAGGGAGAACCAGACCGCAGTTCATTTCCTCATATTCCAAACGAGAAATTACGGTAGCAAATCACCCGGTTCTTTACGACCAGAACTATTAACGGGATACAAACCGGAGGAACCAGGCATGGAGGGAGGTGGCAGAGACAGTGGGTGAAACTGGTAGGTTTTTGCCTGTTTGGGGAATATATATATATTGCTCGCATAAAATCCCCGGGTTTTTTTGCTTTGTATGTCGGGGGCGGGAGATTCATGTGATTGGTTGTTGGTCGCGTTGCTCGCAAAAAATCCCCAAGCTTTCAGACACGCCCAGCTCCAAGATTTTCAAGATTTTTGAAAAGCTGCTGTGTGGACGTACCGTTACAGCTGAAACGTGCCCTTCAATTAGCACAATGTACAAAACTGTGCAAATGACAATGTTGCGATTTTACATTACCACAACGCCAAAACCTTCTGCAAACGCTGACACAGTTGAAGAGACATCTGAGTTTAATCTTGTCTCGGGTGAAAATGACGACTACACAGATGTCATTATTGTTTTGGACGACACACAGCGATCACTAGACATTTCCTCTCGGCGTATACTTTGACTTTCTGTCTCTTTGGAGAGTGCTAGTACGTTGGATACGTTGGGCTTTTCACTGTTGTCCCTCTTCACCAGTATCCCATGTCCCCTCTTCATAATTTGGGTCTTCATAATTTCCACCCTATTCTAAGGGGAAGCATGATGGTGCCTTTTCTTTTCAATTTCTGGCTTTGTGTTTCTTCACCTCTTACTCGTTTAATATTTAGGAGAGTGCATTTACGTCGTCACGTTCTGCCTCTCTTCCTCTGTTTCTGGCTGTTCTTTCATACCCTTGTTTCTCTGAGAAGAGAAGAAATACTATTCTAAAAAGGAGCTTGACACATGGTGTTTCTTCACTTGTACACTTGAGGGGTCAGAGTTCATATGGTGAGGGATTCCATGAGCGGTATGCGCCGGCCTGTGCCTTTACCTTGGACTTCTAATAGAACTGTGCGGGTCTTGATAGATTGAGTGGGGAAGTGCATGAGATCTTTCTAGAGGGTTATCAAGAATAACTTTTATCCAATGACCTTTTCCCTCTCCGTCTGTGTATTCTCTTGTTCCGATTAACCCAGCCAAATCTTTTTTCTTGTTTTGTATCGATATCTACGCCGGGATCCGGAGTCGAGGCTGATGCTCTTGCTGTAGTCCTGTGTCTTGGATCCTCTATCCTGAGTTCTGGATTAAGTCGTGGACTTCGGGTCTTGGCTGAACCTGACTCTGCGGTCCTGCCTTGGGTCTTGTCATGCTGCTTCCCTGATGGCTTCCACAGGATTGTAGCTGTCATCTTCGTGGATTCATCTTCTTATTACAGACACATGCATTTCCTAACATTCAGTCTATATGCTGTAAAATATATTATCTCTTCCATTTACACACGGCATCTATTGCACGTCTGTCCGTCCTGGGAGAGGGATCCCTCCTCTGTTGCTCTCCCTGAGGTTTCTCCCATTTTTTCCTTTAAACTGTGGGTTTTCTCCAGAAGTATTTCCTTTTTCTCATACTGATATTCTGAACAATGTGTGCTGTTGTATTTGCTGTAAAGTGTCTCTACTGTAGGCTATTTTTATTATATGTACAGCACTTTGGCTCGACCAAAGATCGTTTGTCGATGTGCTATATAAATAAAACTTGATTTGTATTTGTTTGAGTGAATACATTATTCACAGTTTAATAATAATTAAAAATATATATATCATTTATGTTTTGTGATAATTTTTTCTGCTGTACCGAAAACATACCGAACCGTGACATAACAACTGAGGTACGTACCGAACCAAAATGTTTGTGAAACGTTACACCCCTACTATACACACACACACACACACACACACACACACACACACACACACACACACACACACACACACACACACACACACACACACACACACACACACACACACACACACACACACACACACACACACACACACACACACACACACACACTGTTGCTTGTGACTTT
>NW_027263059.1:195454-202542 GCF_902827115.2 Pseudochaenichthys georgianus | reverse complement strand
TGTATTTTCAAATTCTAGCGCACTCGAGCTGGTTTCTCCAAAATGACCTACCCCACCTTTAAGCTATCAACTTATCATTTTCTATTTAGCGTCATATTTGACACGTGATTCTACCTTCCAAATATTACATTTTCAAGACCTACCCTTCGGAAAAAGTTTACTGAAAAAATTACTGAAAAACACACATTTTAAAATGGCCGACTTCCTGGTGGGCGGGGCTAATGAAAGACTTTCGAATAAGGATTTAATTTCGTCAAATAAGCTTTGTTTTCTTTCCATGAAAATGAATTCCTTCAACATTGTTGTCAAACATTGATTTTCTAAATAGTGTGATGAAATATTTTGCCACAAAATATAGGTTTTTACCTGAAATGTGTAAAGTTGTCAAATCCAGATTTCAATGGCTTTTTGAACCTTTTGTAATGCAATACAAATTAGTTTTGCCTTCTAAGTCAACGAGAAAGAGATTTGATCCAAACATAATATGAACTTTTAGTAATGTTTAGCACTAAGAAGAAACCCGATTAGATTCCAAAGCTGATTTGATGTTTCAGATTCGATCATTTCCATGAAACCCGAGCACACATATCGGTGCGTCTTTACACACCGCTTATTTATTCTGAACAGAGTAATAACATCCGGATAATCAGCGCGACAGAGAACTCGCTCTGTTCTGAGAATATGCCGAGGGCGTTTTAGTTGATGTGAACAAAGATAGTACGAGCATCGTTTCAACAGATATCAGAGTTTATTTCATTCTGGTTGTTAAAAGATAATGTCAAGCTCTATTTAACTCTTAGCTAGAATAAAGAATATGATGTGATTTTCAAGTTAAAAGGCGTAAAATGCTTCTTCTACTGTTGCCTTTAGTGTTTACTTCCTGTCTGTCTTCTTCTGCTGTTCCCTTTAGCGTTTTACTTCCTTTCTGTCTTCTTCTGCTGTTCCCTTTAGTGTTTACTTCCTGTCTGTCTTCTTCTACTGTTCCCTTTAGTGTTTACTTCCTGTCTGTCTTCTCCTGCTGTTCCCTTTAGTGTCTACTTCCTGTCTGTCTTCTCCTGCTGTTCCCTTTCGTGTTTACTTCCTGTCTGTCTTCTCCTGCTGTTGCCTTTAGTGTTTACTTCCTGTCTGTCTTCTTCTGCTGTTCCCTTTAGTGTCTACTTCCTGTCTGTCTTCTCCTGCTGTTGCCTTTAGTGTTTACTTCCTGTCTGTCTTCTTCTGCTGTTCCCTTTAGTGTTTACTTCCTGTCTGTCTTCTCCTGCTGTTCCCTTTAGTGTGTACTTCCTGTCTGTCTTCTCCTGCTGTTCCCTTTAGTGTTTACTTCCTGTCTGTCTTCTCCTGCTGTTCCCTTTAGTGTCTACTTCCTGTCTGTCTTCTCCTGCTGTTGCCTTTAGTGTTTACTTCCTGTCTGTCTTCTTCTGCTGTTCCCTTTAGTGTTTACTTCCTGTCTGTCTTCTCCTGCTGTTCCCTTTAGTGTTTACTTCCTGTCTGTCTTCTCCTGCTGTTCCCTTTAGTGTTTACTTCCTGTCTGTCTTCTTCTGCTGTTCCCTTTAGTGTTTACTTCCTGTCTGTCTTCTCCTGCTGTTCCCTTTAGTGTTTACTTCCTGTCTGTCTTCTTCTGCTGTTCCCTTTAGTGTTTACTTCCTGTCTGTCTTCTCCTGCTGTTCCCTTTAGTGTTTACTTCCTGTCTGTCTTCTTCTGCTGTTCCCTTTAGTGTTTACTTCCTGTCTGTCTTCTTCTGCTGTTGCCTTTAGTGTTTACTTCCTGTCTGTCTTCTTCTGCTGTTCCGTTTAGTGTTTACTTCCTGTCTGTCTTCTCCTGCTGTTCCCTTTAGTGTGTACTTCCTGTCTGTCTTCTTCTGCTGTTCCCCTTTAGTGTTTACTTCCTGTCTGTCTTCTTCTGCTGTTCCCTTTAGTGTTTACTTCCTGTCTGTCTTCTTCTTAGCAACGGTCTGTTAGTGAAAATTAACAACCTCACAAATCAGAATCAAGTATTCGACTAAGCCGTGGAATTATATAAAAATATAACATGTATGTTATATGACATATCCCAAGCCACTTATAATTATAGTGACAGAGGTCTAACGAGGATGCATCTAAGGCTGCTTCAATAAAGTTAATACCACCCTTTAATTAGCTTTCCCCCTTTCAAAGTGAATAGCTGCAGAACAGATATCTCTCTTTTCTTTAAGTGTGTGGGTTAACTGTAAAATCAATAGTGGTGTGTTCTCTATCTGAGGCCGCGGCTAAACAGTAATCCCTGTTTCTCAGAGCATTGTATTTGCGGTTCTCCACTAAATGGCTTCCTTGTTTGGATGGTTGGTTCAGGAATCTGCTCTTCACCACAACCGGGACGGACTGGCGCAGTGGGCTGTGCGTCGATCATCAGATCAAGGGGGCGCTGGGGAACTCCAGTTCGAAACCCGCCCCCGCCGCCACTGCGTCAGGCCGTTGTGTCCTTGGGCAAGACACTTCACCCGAATCTGCTCCTGTGGGTCCTGTCCACAGTACATGGTCGTTACATGTGTGTAATGTGTACTTGTAAAGCACACTTTGAGGTGTGCAGATGGGCGGAGTGGCGCAGTGGGCTGTGCGTTGATCATCAGAAGGGGGAAGACCAGTTCGAAACCCGCTGCTGCCGCTGCGTCTGTAAAGCCGTTGTGTCCTTGGGCAAGACACTTCACCTACATGGCCGTTAAATGTGTGTAATGTGTATCTGTAAAGCGCTTTGAGCATCTGGAAAAGCGCTATAATAAATGTCAGGAATTATTATTATTTGTTAGGAACCTTGACTCAATAGCTTGGAGGACTCAAATGCACAACCCAGAGACAAAAAAGGTTTGAAGAAAAAAACAAAATCACTCTTTTAGAGGAAATAACAAACTGACAAATGTAAAGCGCTCTCATGGAGGGAAAAAAGCAAAACACTGAATCTCCTTAAGCGATGGCTTGGATCTGGCTTCTTGGGACAATGAACAAGACGAACCGACAACTAACAAGGGCAATATGTACATGAGGTAAGTGGGCGCAGGTGGAAAGAATCAGGGGCGGGGCAGACGCTGACGATGGCGGGAAAAGGAACCGGAGCAGGAAGTAAAGGGACCTGGAATGAGACAAGGGGCCCTTCTCACTTCGGTTAAATGGATTCCTTGCTTCCTTCACTTGCGTCGTTTCCCTGCGACTAGTCCCTCCCACCAGGGAAGCAGGAGGGACGCAAGGAAACCACGAGAAGCAGGGAAATGAGTTTTAAGAGCAATGGGACGTCCTTTCCTCCGGAGCGTCACGTGAAGCGACGTCCGTTTGGGATGACGCGGGACAGCTGATCGTCTGACAGCAGCTCTGTCCCCGTTATATTCACAAACACCCCCCCCCCCTCGCCTCTATTAGTACACATTTACTGACACTAACATGTGTATCATCTGTTGTAGACCCAAATACATTAAATACAATAAGAACTCAATCTCAAAAAAGATAAACGCCATTCTTAAAATGTATAAACGAAAAAAGCGATCATGAAAATGTTTCAAATAAATGAATAAAATGATTTTTTACCGCGTTGTTGTTCAGATAGATCTCATATTTGGAACTAAATGAAACATGAATTGAAACAAAACACGGTATAAACTGAGGAGGGAGTCCCGTGAGGTTCATGTGTTTTCTTCACTCCGCTGGGAAACTGCTCTCATGTCAAGAAGCATGAGATCAGTGCATGCACTGCCTCGTCCAATCAGTGAGCGATACACAGTAAGGGGGCAGGGCGAGTGTCTGAGGATTTCATCGAAGGATGGTCTGGTGGTTCCTCGGTCCTCGCTCCTCGGGCAGAAATAAGGCCACTGGACGCTACTCAAGATGGCGCAGACAAATCAACTTCCGGTGAGACCAAGGAGCGAGGAAATGAAAAATAAGGGAAGTGAGAAGGGCCCAAGGCGAGTACAAAATAAAACAGGAAGTGGAACATAAACTAACATGAACATGACAAAACTTAACATAATTGACGCGACACTACATTAGTATTAACAAGATGTTCATCCATCGTGCTCCTGAGGAAACACTAACCCCAGTAAAATACAAGAGGAGATGAAAAATAGTCGAGGAGAAGCTTCGATTGACCTGAATTAAAATCCCTGTTTTCTCTGTTTCTTATTTCTGTAAGAGCCGGCAGAAGAAATGGACTCAGAGCGACCTTGTCTCAGTTTTCTTTTTACTGCGGCGTAAATAAAATAGTTCCCAGCCGGCAGCACTCACATGACGTCACATCGACGTGAGAGAAGCTGGCTCTTTTGTTCTGGACCACAAAGTACATGTTGACGCAATCTTGACCCCGAGGATAAAGAACCGAAACACAGATACATTCCCACTTCACTGACACGCAGAGATAAGCACATGGTTTGCTTCCGTGCTGCCGTGACGACACACCGTTTAGTTCACACGTGACGTTCATCTGACCGTTTGACAATCCTTGATAAACCAATATCGTGTTACATTATATCTGAGATCGCAACCGAGGGTGAAGCGGCTGGGATGAGGATCAGCTCCTCCAGATCTGAGGCCGTGGTTCTCAGCAGGAAACCGGTGGACTGTCCACTCCAAGTAGGGAATGAGTCCTTACCCCAAGTGAAGGAGTTCAAGTATCTCGGGGTCTTGTTCTCGAGTGAGGGAACAATGGAGCGTGAGATGGGCCGGAGAATCGGAGCAGCGGGAGCGGTACTGCAGTCGCTTTACTGCAGTCGCTTTACCGCAGTCGCTTTACCGCAGTCGCTTTACCGCACCGTCGTGGACGAAAAGGGAGCCGAGCCAGAAGGCAAAGCTCTCTGTCTACCGGGCAGTGGCGGCTGGTGGAAAATGTTTTTGGTGGGGCTGTTGATAGAGTGAGTAAAACATTTTGTTGGGAGAAATGACCCCTTACATCAGGACTTCTGGTGATGTAATGGCGCGTTTCCAGTGCAGCGCGGAGCTCGCTTTAATGCTGCGTTCAGACCGGACGCGATGCGAATATTCGCTTCGCTCTAAACGCTCCTATCGCATCGCTCTAGTCGCTCGAGTTTCACCGCGGCTGCCAGCTGTGTTTACTCGCATCATTCAAACAAGACGCGCTGGCTCGGGAGCTACAACTACAACAACATGAACATATTTTACCGTGATTAAATTGTAATACACGTTTCTAAATGATGCCGACGTAACAACACACTGATACTGGTTAGTAAAAACCATTAATTAATGCTTTGACAAGTCTGCAGACAGACGGCAGAGAAACACATTTTAGAATGCTTGTTTTCTGAATGGAGATCGGCTAAGCTAACGCTATATATGCTCCGACCGTCCACACTCACAACAACGGCCTACAGACATAAAGCAGCGACTGTATTCTCCATGACGCAGACAGTCTGTGGTTTGTACTTGTTTAACTTTTGTCTAGTTTCTGAACAGCTCGTATCTGTCCCCGGCTGTTTGAAGAGCAAGCATGGGAAACAAAAGATAGCATTTACCTGTTTGCATCCAGCATGCCATGTGAGAAGCCTCGTTGATACGTTTTGTCTTTTTCACGAGCCTGCTGTGATATATACAAATCGGGTTGGTCCGGTCCAAGGTCTTTAAGTATCAATGTATCTCCCAAACTTCTCCTTTCAAAAGGATTGAAGAGTAGCTCTTGGGCGGACCGAGGCTCCGGCGACTCCACCTGCACACCATTCTCATCCAAATACTGCGTCACCTTGGTCACTCACGAGTCTAAAAAACAACTCACGTCAACGCACGTAAGCAACGTGGGCGCCAACGTGCTGGTTGCTGCTGTTTGGCTCGGGGGCTCTGCCCCGTAATGATAAACTAATGCCATGGGCAAGGCCAGGCAGGAAACATGTGACTTATCAGTAACTTTAGACATCGTAACACAATTTTAAACGAGATTGTATGGTAGATTATACATTTTTGTGATACCAATTGTATGATATGTACCTTGTTCATAAAACATTTAAATATAAAATATATATATTTTTTAAATATTTCTTTTTATAAAAAAAAAAAAAAGTTTTAATTTATTTTTTGTATCTGGCAAGAGGTGGGGCGGCGCCCCTATGGGCCGGCCGCCACTGCTACCGGGCCATGTCCGTTCCTACCCTCACCTACGGTCATGAAGGATGGGTCATGACCCAAAGAACGAGATCGCGGATACAAGCGGCCTAGATGGGTTTCCTCCGCAGGGTGGCTGGCGTCTCCCTTAGGGATAAGGTGAGAAGTTCGGTCATCAGGGAGGGACTCGGAGTTGAGCCGCTCCTCCTTCGCGTCGAAAGGAGCCATTTGAGGTGGTTCGGGCACCTAGTTAGGATGCCACCTGGGCGCCTCCCTAGGGAGGTGTTCCAGGCACGTCCAGCTGGGAGGAGACCAAGGGGTAGACCTAGGACCAGGTGGAGGGACTATATCTCTTCTGGCCTGGGAGCGCCTTGGGACCCCCCAGTCAGAGCTGGTTGATGAGGGGAGAGGAAAGCTTGGGGCTCTCTGCTGGAACTGATACCCCGAGACCCGAGCACGGAGAAGCGGGAAGATGGATGGATATCTGATCGACGGCGAATCCTGTTGTGGAATAATTCAGAATTTTAGAAGATTAAATTACCCATTTGATTATTATTAAAACATTTCAATTTCACTTATTTATTTGGTAGTAAACTCCCATCTGATCACACGGCGAGTTGAAAGCAGCTACTGCCTGAGATCTCATGCTGTGGTTTTGTCGACTGACTTAGGGACGGGAGCTTTCAGGTGCGCAGCTCCTCTGACTTGGAGCAGTCTGCAAAAAGATGCTATGCAATCTGAGACCCGTACATGTCGTTCGGTGTCCATTGTAAATCCCTGTATCTATGTTGTATGTATAAACAATAACAACACAATACAAACATACAATACAATAGAATAAAGTGACAGCTTGCATCCTCAAAACCAGCCGCAGTGTTTCTGGATGATTTCCAACACGTCTCCACAGAATGAACGACTGATATTGCTCAGTCATGCCAAGTAGCCAATTTCAACATTACTCTCAGTCAGCAAAAACTGTTGTCTGGGCATAAGTGGCACTTGATATTTAAAATAAAGAGAGAGAGA